>NC_069499.1:126785683-126925683 GCF_027579735.1 Bombina bombina
ATGGTCTCCCATGTCACATAATGCCCAAATATCAACTAATGATAAATATAATATAGGGACTCCAGTAACACCCCTCTTATTAAAATAGGTTTTACTGCTTACCCCATCCCCATACAGGGAAATAATGCCAGCCAGTTCTGATACACCAAGTCTCCTCAGAAAAAAAGGCTGCACATACCTTAATGCTGCTTGTAGCATGAAACCGGTCTCCACACTGAAGATGTCTCATGGTTACCTTCAGAAGTCTTGTGGGAACCAGCGTGGATCTTAGTTACAACTGCTAAGATCATCAAACCTCAGGGCAGAAATCTTCTTCCATATCCCCCTGAGGAAAATAGTATGCACCGGTACCATTTAAAATAAAAAACTTCTTGATTGAAGAAACTAAAGCTAACACCTCACCTTACCATGTCTTCCTAGTATAACACAGGCAAAGAGAATGACTGGAGGTGGAGGGGAAGGGAGGGGCTATATATACAGCTCTGCTGTGGTGTTCTTTGCCACTTCCTGTTAGCAGGAGGTTAATATCTCATAAGTAAGGATGAAAACCGTGGACTCGTCATATCTTTGTAAAAGAAAGAGACCTTACCTTAATTAAGATGGCGGCTCTAAAGTCCAAAAGGCCTACAAAAGCAAATGCCTGATATTTCACGTGATCTAACGGGAACCTTTAGATGTACCAATAAGGTAGAGTATTATAGATACAGACACAGTCCTCTCATATTCTGAAGGTACACCTACCGACACGTCACTGTTTAAACAAATGGCGCCAACTTCCGCCACACCCCCCTCTTCTCAGACAGGCTAAACAAGCTTTTAAATATTTTAACAATCTTAGGAGCTGGTATAGTCTTGATAAAGGCCTGCTACAGGACAAACGCCTTGACCGATCCCCGACTTTGACATACCAGCCCAAGTGTATATGGTGAGCACACTTACTCTATTAGCTTTGTTATTTTTGCAGTTTTTGGCGCACCTGTTTTTCTTTTTTCTTGCTAGGCATTTGTGTTTCATTTAATTTGATCCTTCACAATGGACCAGCCTCTGCAGTCTGTACATTGGAACTTTTTACATCTTGGATAACCGTATATCGTAAGCATCCTCTTTGGACATTATTTCATTGGACAATATTCCATTGGACATTACCTAATTCATTGCTTCAAAGTTTTAGTTTTTTTGTGTATATATATATATATATATATATATATATGATGTTAGGTGAGGTCAGAGGCTGGTGAGGCACTAGATATGATATGCCGGAGAAACACATATAACGGGGGCCCCAAGTACCCCCAACAGGGCAAGTTTTAATTATAGCGGAATCGGTGCATAGATTGAATAATCAGCTGATGGGTGAGAGCAGGTTAGTAACCATGGTGTTACTGATCAGCTGATTATTTCTATTAATCCTGCAGAGAGGACACATAACCAAACGTAATCGGCTAGATTACGAGTTGTGCGTTAGAGTAAAAAAGCAGCGTTAAGAGGTCCTAACGCAGCTTTTTCACGCCCGCTGGTATTAAGAGTCTTGAAGGTTTAGGTGCACCGCACACTTCTTTGGCCTTACCGCAAAACGTCTTACGTAAACTTCGTTAATTTTTTTCTATGGGACTTCCATAGCGCCGGTATTACGAGTCTGTCCTGGGAGGCCAAAAAGTGAGCGGTACACCCTACCCTGTCAAGATCCCTAACACATTTAAAAGTCAGTAGTTATGAGTTTTATGGTACAACACTGTAACATAAAACTCATAACTAAAGTGCTAAAAAGTACACTAACACCCATAAACTACCTATTTACCCCTAAACTGAGGCCCTCCCACATCGCAAATTCTATAATAAAAAGTAAATTTATGCTTACTTGAAAAACATAATTTATGTAAGAACTTACCTGATAAATTCATTTCTTTCATATTAGCAAGAGTCCATGAGCTAGTGACGTATGGGATATACATTCCTACCAGGAGGGGCAAAGTTTCCCAAACCTTAAAATGCCTATAAATACACCCCTCACCACACCCACAATTCAGTTTAACGAATAGCCAAGAAGTGGGGTGATAAGAAAAAAGTGCGAAAGCATATAAAATAAGGAATTGGAATAATTGTGCTTTATACAAAAAAATCATAACCACCACAAAAAAGGGCGGGCCTCATGGACTCTTGCTAATATGAAAGAAATGAATTTATCAGGTAAGTTCTTACATAAATTATGTTTTCTTTCATGTAATTAGCAAGAGTCCATGAGCTAGTGACGTATGGGATAATGACTACCCAAGATGTGGATCTTTCCACGCAAGAGTCACTAGAGAGGGAGGGATAAAATAAAGACAGCCAATTCCTGCTGAAAATAATCCACACCCAAAATAAAGTTTAATGAAAAACATAAACAGAAGATTCAAACTGAAACCGCTGCCTGAAGTACTTTTCTACCAAAAACTGCTTCAGAAGAAGAAAATACATCAAAATGGTAGAATTTAGTAAAAGTATGCAAAGAGGACCAAGTTGCTGCTTTGCAAATCTGATCAACCGAAGCTTCATTCCTAATCGCCCAGGAAGTAGAAACTGACCTAGTAGAATGAGCTGTAATCCTTTGAGGCGGAGTTTTACCCGACTCGACATAGGCATGATGAATTAAAGATTTCAACCAAGATGCCAAAGAAATGGCAGAAGCTTTCTGGCCTTTTCTAGAACCGGAAAAGATAACAAATAGACTAGAATTCTTTCTGAAAGACTTAGTAGCTTCAACATAATATTTTAAAGCTCTAACAACATCCAAAGAATGCAACGATTTCTCCTTAGAATTCTTAGGATTAGGACATAATGAGGGAACCACAATTTCTCTACTAATGTTGTTGGAATTCACAACCTTAGGTAAAAATTCAAAAGAAGTTCGCAACACCACCTTATCCTGATGAAAAATCAGAAAAGGAGACTCACAAGAAAGAGCGGATAATTCAGAGACTCTTCTGGCAGAAGTGATCGCCAAAAGGAACAAAACTTTCCAAGAAAGTAATTTAATGTCCAATGAATGCATGGGTTCAAAAGGAGGAGCTTGAAGAGCCCCCAGAACCAAATTCAAACTCCAAGGAGGAGAAATTGACTTAATGACAGGTTTTATATGAACCAAAGCTTGTACAAAACAATGAATATCAGGAAGATTAGCAATCTTTCTGTGAAAAAGAACAGAAAGAGCAGAGATTTGTCCTTTCAAAGAACTTGCGGATAAACCTTTATCTAAACCATCCTGAAGAAACTGTAAAATTCTCGGAATTCTAAAAGAATGCCAAGAAAAATGATGAGAAAGACACCAAGAAATATAAGTCTTCCAGACTCTATAATATATCTCTCTAGATACAGATTTACGAGCCTGTAACATAGTATTAATCACAGAGTCAGAGAAACCTCTTTGACCAAGAATCAAGCGTTCAATCTCCATACCTTTAAATTTAAGGATTTGAGATCCTGATGGAAAAAAGGACCTTGCGACAGAAGGTCTTGTCATAGCGGAAGAGTCCACGGATGGCAAGAGGCCATCCGGACAACATCCGCATACCAAAACCTGTGAGGCCATGCCGGAGCTACCAGCAGAACAAACGAGCATTCCTTCAGAATCTTGGAGATTACTCTTGGAAGAAGAACTAGAGGCGGAAAGATATAGGCAGGATGATACTTCCAAGGAAGTGATAATGCATCCACTGCTTCCGCCTGAGGATCCCGGGATCTGGACAGATACCTGGGAAGTTTCTTGTTTAGATGAGACGTCATCAGATCTATTTCTGGAAGCTCCCACATTTGAACAATCTGAAGAAATACCTCTGGGTGAAGAGACCATTCGCCCGGATGCAATGTTTGGCGACTGAGATAATCCGCTTCCCAATTGTCTATACCTGGGATATGAACCGCAGAGATTAGACAGGAGCTGGATTCCGCCCAAACCAGAATTCGAGATTCTTCTTTCATAGCCAGAGGACTGCGAGTCCCTCCTTGATGATTGATGTATGCCACAGTTGTGACATTGTCTGTCTGAAAACAAATGAACGATTCTCTCTTCAGAAAAGGCCAAGACTGAAGAGCTCTGAAAATTGCACGGAGTTCCAAAATATTGATCGGTAATCTCACCTCCTGAGATTCCCAAACTCCTTGTGCCGTCAGAGATCCCCAACCTGAAAGACTTGCATCTGTTGAAATTACAGTCCAGGTCGGAAGAACAAAAGAAGCCCCCTGAATTAAACGATGGTGATCTGTCCACCACGTTAGAGAGTGTCGTACAATCGGTTTTAAAGATATTAATTGAGATATCTTTGTGTAATCCCTGCACCATTGATTCAGCATACAGAGCTGAAGAGGTCGCATGTGAAAACGAGCAAAGGGGATTGCGTCCGATGCAGCAGTCATAAGACCTAGAATTTCCATGCATAAGGCTACCGAAGGGAATGATTGTGACTGAAGGTTTCGACAAGCTGAAATCAATTTTAGACGTCTCTTGTCTGTCAAAGACAGAGTCATGGACACTGAATCTATCTGGAAACCCAGAAAGGTTACCCTTGTCTGAGGAATCAATGAACTTTTTAGTAAATTGATCCTCCAACCATGATCTTGAAGAAACAACACAAGTCGATTCGTATGAGATTCTGCTAAATGTAAAGACTGAGCAAGTACCAAGATATCGTCCAAATAAGGAAATACCACAATACCCTGTTCTCTGATTACAGACAGAAGGGCACCGAGAACCTTTGTAAAAATTCTTGGAGCTGTAGCTAGGCCAAACGGCAGAGCCACAAACTGGTAATGCTTGTCCAGAAAAGAGAATCTCAGGAACTGATAATGATCTGGATGAATCGGAATATGCAGATATGCATCCTGTAAATCTATTGTGGACATATAATGCCCTTGCTGAACAAAAGACAAGATAGTCCTTACAGTTACCATTTTGAACGTTGGTATCCTTACATAACGATTCAATATTTTTAGATCCAGAACTGGTCTGAAGGAATTCTCCTTCTTTGGTACAATGAAGAGATTCGAATAAAACCCCTGCCCCTGTTCCAGAACTGGAACTGGCATAATTACTCCAGCCAACTATAGATCTGAAACACATTTCAGAACTGCTTGAGCTTTCACTGGATTTACTGGGACACAGGAAAGAAAAAATCTCTTTGCAGGAGGTCTTATCTTGAAACCAATTCTGTACCCTTCTGAAACAATGTTCTGAATCCAAAGATTGTGAACAGAATTGATCCAAATTTCTGTGAAAAAACGTAACCTGCCCCCTACCAGCTGAGCTGGAATGAGGGCCGCACCTTCATGTGGACTTAGAAGCTGGCTTTGCTTTTCTAGAAGGCTTGGATTTATTCCAGACTGGAGATGGTTTCCAAACTGAAACTGCTCCTGAGGATGAAGGATCAGGTTTTTGTTCTTTGTTGAAACGAAAGGAACGAAAACGATTATTAGCCCTGTTTTTACCCTTAGATCTTTTATCCTGTGGTAAAAAAGTTCCTTTCCCACCAGTAACAGTTGAGATAATAGAATCCAACTCAGAACCAAATAATTTGTTACCCTGGAAAGAAATGGAAAGTAGAGTCGATTTAGAAGACATATCAGCATTCCAAGTTTTAAGCCATAAAGCTCTTCTAGCTAAAATAGCTAGAGACATAAACCTGACATCAACTCTGATAATATCAAAAATGGCATCACAGATAAAATTATTAGCATGTTGAAGAAGAATAATAATATTATGAGAATCATGATCTGTTACTTGTTGCGCTAAAGTTTCCAACCAAAAAGTTGAAGCTGCAGCAACATCAGCCAATGATATAGCAGGTCTAAGAAGATTACCTGAACACAGATAAGCTTTTCTTAGAAAGGATTAAATTTTCCTATCTTAAGGATCCTTAAACGAAGTACCATCTGACGTAGGAATAGTAGTACGTTTAGCAAGGGTAGAAATAGCCCCATCAACTTTAGGGATTTTGTCCCAAAATTCTAATCTGTCAGACGGCACAGGATATAATTGCTTAAAACGTTTAGAAGGAGTAAATGAATTACCCAAATTATTCCATTCTCTGGAAATTACTTCAGAAATAGCACCACGAACAGGAAAAACTTCTGGAATAACCACAGGAGATTTAAAGACCTTATCTAAACATTTAGATTTAGTATCAAGAGGACCAGAATCCTCAATTTCTAAAGCAATTAGTACTTCTTTAAGTAAAGAACGAATAAATTCCATTTTAAATAAATATGAAGATTTATCAGCATCAACCTCTGAGACAGAATCCTCTGAACCAGAAGAGTCATTAGAATCAGAATGATGATGTTCATTTAAAAATTCATCTGTATAAAGAGAAGTTTTAAAAGATTTTTTATGTTTACTAGAAGGAGGAATAACAGACATAGCCTTCTTGATGGATTCAGAAACAAAATCTCTTATGTTATCAGGAACATTCTGAACATTAGATGTTGATGGAACTGCAACAGGTAATGGTACATTACTAAAGGAAATATTATCTGCATTAACAAGTTTGTCATGACAATTAATACAAACAACAGCTGGAGGAACAGCTACCAAAAGTTTACAGCAGATACACTTAGCTTTGGTAGTTCCAGCACCAGACAGCGATTTTCCTGAAGTATCTTCTGACTCAGATGCAACGTGAGACATCTTGCAATATGTAAGAGAAAAAACAACATATAAAACAAAATTGATCAAATTCCTTAAATGACAGTTTCAGGAATGGGAAAAAATGCCAAGGAACAAGCTTCTAGCAACCAGAAGCAAAGAAAAAAATGAGACTTAAATAATGTGGAGACAAAAGCGACGCCCATATTTTTTTAGCGCCAAATAAGACGCCCACATTATTTGGCGCCTAAATGCTTTTGGCGCCAAAAATGACGCCACGTCCGGAACGCCGACATTTTTGGCGCAAAAGAACGTCAAAAAATGACGCAACTTCCGGCGACACGTATGACGCCGGAAACAGAAAAGATTTTTTGCGCCAAAAAAGTCCGCGCCAAGAATGACGCAATAAAATGAAGCATTTTCAGCCCCCGCGAGCCTAACAGCCCACAGGGAAAAAAGTCAAATTTTTAAGGTAAGAAAAATATTTGATTCAAGTGCATTATCCCAAATATGAAACTGACTGTCTGAAAATAAGGAATGTTGAACATCCTGAGTCAAGGCAAATAAATGTTTGAATACATATATTTAGAACTTTAAAAAAAAAAGTGCCCAACCATAGCTTAGAGTGTCACAGAAAATAAGACTTACTTACCCCAGGACACTCATCTACATGTTTGTAGAAAGCCAAACCAGTACTGAAACGAAAATCAGCAGAGGTAATGGTATATATATAAGAGTATATCGTCGATCTGAAAAGGGAGGTAAGAGATGAATCTCTACGACCGATAACAGAGAACCTATGAAATAGACCCCGTAGAAGGAGATCATTGAATTCAAACAGGCAATACTCTCCTCACATCCCTCTGACATTCACTGCACGCTGAGAGGAAAACCGGGCTCCAACCTGCTGCGGAGCGCATATCAACGTAGAATCTAGCACAAACTTACTTCACCACCTCCATAGGAGGCAAAGTTTGTAAAACTGAATTGTGGGTGTGGTGAGGGGTGTATTTATAGGCATTTTAAGGTTTGGGAAACTTTGCCCCTCCTGGTAGGAATGTATATCCCATACGTCACTAGCTCATGGACTCTTGCTAATTACATGAAAGAAAATTTTTTTCTTTTACGATATGACGAGTACACGGATTTCATCCTTACTTGTGGGATATTAACCTCCTGCTAACAGGAAGTGGCAAAGAGCACCACAGCAGAGCTGTATATATAGCTCCTCCCTTCCCTCCACCCCCAGTCATTCGACCGAAGATTTAGGAAGAGAAAGGAAAAACTAAAGGTGCAGAGGTGACTGAAGTTTACAATAAATAAATCTGTCTTAAAATAACAGGGTGGGCCTTGGACTCGTCATATCGTAAAAGAAATAAATTTATCAGGTAAGCATAAATTTACTTTTCTTTTACAAAGATATGACGAGTCCACGGATTTCATCTTTACTTGTGGGATACCAATACCAAAGCTATAGGACATGGATGAAAGGGAGGGACAAGACAGGAACCTAAACGGAAAACACCACTGCTTGAAGAACCTTTCTCCCAAAAACAGCTTCAGAAGAAGCAAAAGTATCAAATTTGTAAAATTTGGAAAAAGTATGAAGAGACGACCAAGTCGCAGCCTTACAAATCTGTTCAACAGAAGCATCGTTTTTAAAGGCCCATGTGGAAGCCACAGCCCTAGTAGAATGAGCCGTAATTCTTTCAGGAGGCTGCTGTCCAGCAGTCTCATATGCCAGGCGGATGATACTCCTCAGCCAAAAAGAAAGAGAGGTAGCCGTAGCTTTCTGACCCCTACGCTTTCCAGAATAAACAATGAATAATGAAGATGATTGACAGAAATCCTTAGTCGCCTGTAAGTAAATCTTAGAAGGATTAGGACACAAGGAATGAACAACAATTTCCTGATTAATATTCTTATTTGAAACAACCTTAGGAAGAAATCCAGGTTTGGTACGCAAAACCACCTTATCAGAATGGAAAATAAGATAAGGCGAATCACATTGTAACGCTGAAAGCTCAGAAACTCTACGAGCAGAAGAAATAGCAACCAAAAACAAAACTTTCCATGATAACAATTTAATATCTATGGAATGCATGGGTTCAAACTGAACCCCTTGAAGAACTCTAAGAACTAAATTCAAACTCCAGGGAGGAGTAATTGGTCTAAATATAGGCTTAATTCTGGTTGGAGCCTGACAAAAAGACTGAACATCTGGCACATCTGCTAAACGTTTGTGAAGCAAAATTGACAAGGCAGAAATCTGTCCCTTTAAGGAACTTGCTGATAACCCTTTCTCCAATTCTTCTTGGAGAAAAGACAGAATCCTGGGAATCCTAACTTTACTCCATGAGTAGCCCTTGGATTCATGCCAATAAAGATATTTACGCCATATCTTATGACAGATTTTTCTAGCGAGAGGCTTACGTGCCTGTATCAAAGTATTGATGACCGAATCTGAGAATCCCCGCTTAGATAAAATCAAGCGTTCAATCTCCAAGCAGTCAGTTGCAGAGAATTTAGATTTGGATGCTGGAAAGGTCCTTGAATGAGAAGGTCCTGTCTCAAAGGAAGTTTCCACGGTGGCAGAGAGGACATGTCCATAGAGCCGCATACCAAGTCCTGCGTGGCCACGCAGGCGCTATCAGGATTACTGAAGCTCTCTCCTGTTTGATCTGAGCAATCACGCGTGGAAGGAGATGAAATGGTGGAAACACATAAGCTAGGCTGAATGACCAAGGCACTGCCAAGGCATCTATCAGTTCGGCCTGGGGATCCCTCGACCTGGATCCGTATCTTGGAAGCTTGGCATTCTGTAGAGATGCCATCAGATCCAATTTCGGTCTGCCCCAATGATGAATCAGTGAGGAAAACACCTCAGGGTGGAGTTCCCACTCCCCCGGATGAAAAGTCTGACGACTTAGAAAATCCGCTTCCCAGTTCTCTACTACTAGGATGTAGATTGCCGATAGATAACCAGAATGGGCTTCCGCCCATCGGATTATCTTGGATACTTCTATCATCGCTAAGGAACTCCTTGTTCCCCCTGATGATTGATATAAGCCACAGTCGTGATATTGTCCGACTGGAATCTGATGAATTTGGCCGAAGCCAACTGAGGCCACTCCTGAAGCGCATTGAATATTGCTCTCAGTTCCAGAATATTGATTGGAAGTAGAGACTCCACCTGAGTCCAAACACCCTGAGCCTTCAGGGAATTCCAGACTGCACCCCAGCCCAATAGACTGGCATCCATTCTCACGATCACCCACGAGGATCTGCGGAAACACGTCCCCTGGGACAGATGATCCGGTGACAACCACCAAAGAAGAGAGTCTCTGGTCTCTTGATCCAGATTTATCTGAGGGGATAAATTCGCATAGTCCCCATTCCACTGTTCAAGCATGCACAGCTGCAGTGGTCTGAGATGAAAGCGAGCAAATGGAATGATGTCCATTGCCGCTACCATTAATCCAATTACCTCCATACACTGAGCCACTGATGGCCGAGGAATGGACTGAAGTGCTCGGCAAGTATTTAGAATCTTTGATTTTCTGACCTCCGTCAGAAATATTTTCATGTCTACCGAGTCTATCAGAGTTCCCAAGAAGGGAACCCTTGTCCGTGGAAATAGAGAACTCTTTTCTATGTTCACCTTCCAAACGTAAGTTCTCAGGAAGGACAACACTGTGTCTGTGTGAGATTTTGTCAGATAAGTTGACGCATGAATCAAAATATCATCCAGATAAGGCGCCACTGCGATGCCCCGCGGTCTGAGAACCGCCAGAAGGGACCCTAGAACCTTTGTGAAGATCCTGGGTGCTGTGGCCAACCTGAAGGGAAGAGCCACGAACTGAAAATGTTTGTCAAGGAAGGCAAACCTTAGGAACTGGTGATGATCCTTGTGAATAGGGATATGAAGGTATGCATCCTTCAAGTCCACGGTAGTCATATATTGACCCTGGATCATTGGTAAAATTGTTCGTATCTTGAATAATGGGACTCTGAGAAACACAATTTATGCTTACCTGATAAATTTATTTCTCTTGTGGTGTATCCAGTAAACGGATCATCCATTACTTGTGGGATATACTTATTCCCAACAGGAAGTTGCAAGAGGACACCCACAGCAGAGCTGTTAAATAGCTCCTCCCCTAACTGCCATATCCAGTCATTCGACCGAAAACACGCAGAGAAAGGAGAAACCATAGGGTGCAGTGGTGACTGTAGTTTAAATGATAAAATTACCTGAATTAAAATGACAGGGCGGGCCATGGACTGGATACACCACAAGAGAAATAAATTTATCAGGTAAGCATAAATTATGTTTTCTCTTGTAAGGTGTATCCAGTCCACGGATCATCCATTACTTGTGGGATACCAATACCAAAGCTAAAGTACACGGATGAAGGGAGGGACAAGGCAGGTACTTAAACGGAAGGTACCACTGCCTGTAAAATCTTTCTCCCAAAAATAGCCTCCGAAGAAGCAAAAGTATCAGATTTGTAGAATTTTGAAAAAGTATGAAGCGAAGACCAAGTCGCCGCCGTGCAAATCTGTTCAACAGAAGCCTCATTTTTAAAGGCCCAAGTGGAAGCCACAGCTCTAGTAGAATGAGCTGTAATCCTTTCAGGAGGCTGCTGGCCAGCAGTCTCATAGGCTAAGCGGATTATGCTTCTTAGCCAAAAATAAAGAGATGTTGCCGAAGCCTTTTGACCTCTCCTCTGTCCAGAGTAGACAACAAACAAAGCAGATGTTTGATGAAAATCTTTAGTAGCTTGTAAGTAAAACTTTAAAGCACGAACCACGTCAAGATTGTGTAATAGACGTTCCTTCTTTGAAGAAGGATTAGGACACAAGGATGGAACAACAATCTCTTGATTGATATTCTTGTTAGATACCACCTTAGGTAAAAACCCAGGTTTAGAACGCAGGACTACCTTATCCGTATGGAAGATCAGATAAGGAGAATCACATTGTAAAGCAGATAACTCAGAGACTCTACGAGCCGAGGAAATAGCTACCAAAAAAAGAGCTTTCCAAGATAAAAGTTTGATATCTATGGAATGAAGAGGTTCAAACGGAACTCCTTGAAGAACCTTAAGAACCAAATTTAAGCTCCATGGGGGAGCAACAGGTTTAAACACAGGCTTGATTCTAACCAAAGCCTGACAAAATGCCTGAACGCCTGGAACATCTGCCAGACGCTTGTGCAAAAGAATAGACAGAGCAGAAATCTGTCCTTTTAAGGAACTAGCTGACAATCCTTTTTCTAAACCATCTTGGAGAAAAGATAATATCCTGGGAATCCTGACCTTACTCCATGAGTAACCCTTGGATTCACACCAATAAAAATATGTACGCCATATTTTATGGTAAATTTTCCTGGTGACAGGCTTTCGTATTAAGGTATCAATGACTGACTCGGAGAAGCCACTCTTTGATAAAATCAAGCGTTCAATCTCCAGGCAGTCAGTCTCAGAGAAATTAGATTTGGATGGTTGAAAGGACCCTGAAGTAGAAGGTCCTGTCTCAGAGGCAGAGTCCATGGTGGAAAGGATGACATGTCCACCAGATCTGCATACCAGGTCCTGCGTGGCCACGCAGGTGCTATCAAAATCACTTAGACTCACAAGGATGAACAGTGGCACTACTTTGACTTTTCCTCTAATAATAATTCCAATCCGGAAGTAAGAGTTTAGTTAATACTACTATGTATTAGAGGAAATGGTGCTTGTGCACAATTATAAATATGGACAACAAGGAAGAATGGTATAAAGGATACCAGACTTCCCAAAGTATGCACTTGCAGCACTCTAGGTCTAAACTAAGGGTTGGGATTTCTCAACAGGATATTAAAATATAACTTTTATTGGTATTAGAATTAAAAAACCAAAATTGTTTGGTTAATACATACACAATTAAAAATTTGCTCCAGTGCCCAAATCAGTGTAATAAGTTCCACGTTAGATCACAATTTATGATAATTCGGCCTGAATAAATTCACCAGTAATAGTGATCTAAATAATTCAGTAAATCAACTAGGTAATGGTTACCACTATAGTATTAATCTAAATAATAGAGCTAATGTAAAGGTTCTAATCCAGGTAGTGTAATCTCAGCTTAATAGACTTATGCTGTCATAATTCAGTATAATGGGTGATATCAAAGTTATGAGTATTATATATTAATAATAACTATCAAAGAGTAGGGGTAATAGTGAATTAAATATTCACAAAAAGGGTTTGAACAGTTGTAACCTGGGCTACAGTTTTAGCCTGTATACTTGTATAAATAGCAATGTGTGCGTGCTTGGTGTTACTATAGTTTTCTATGTTTCATTAAGCACATATTCCTAGAAACTGGAATACGGTTATTGTCACGATAAACATAGTTCTGTGTCGCCCAGACCTCCGATCTAGCCACATATGTTCAATTAAAGTTATTAAATAATTTGACCCTGATTAGTCCATACAGCAATTGCTGCAAAAATACTATGGCTCATATTAATCGGTCTTCCTAAATTTAGGGCATATACTTCATAGAAAACTTTATCTGCAATAATTCAAGCGCCTCCCAGATTCTATTGATTGACAAATGTCCCAAGGTTCATTCACAGTACCATAGGTTATTCTGGGCCAATGTACAGCAAAATTGCCAATGTGTGGGAATTCAAATTATGTGCCCTGTGGCATAGCCAATGTTATGATTCACAAGTATTATAATTCTCATTCATTGGTCTGTAAAATTATTTTGGTACACATTCATTCATATACTGGGTTTATAGCTCTAGTTAAATTTAGCACAACCCACTTTCACTAAATGCTTTCTATGGTTAGGTTTGTGTTCGGTATCAGCGGTACACCATCTAGTAATATCGAAAGCTCTGAAAGCTGTGTTTGAAGTTAAAGCTTGGTCTGGCACAACCCAGATTATATGATTAAAGTTAATTGTCCATTAGTTTCTAATACGAATCACCATTGTAACACACATTCATTCCCAGAATTCGATTTGACAATAAAAGTAAGTCTAATCTGGCACAACCCAGGTTATATAAGTAATGATTGTCTTACAGTTTATAGTTATTTCGCAACTGTTCAACACTCTCCCCTGACGCGTTTCGCCCGATTGGGCTTTATCAAAAAGATACTGTTATAGTAACTGGGTTGTGCGAGTTTTAACTTAAACTACCAAACCGCTGTATGAATGAGCGTGCATTGTAAGACCTCACAGACGTATGAGTGTGATTGATACTGCCTGATAGTCACAGCATTTGCTGTGCCACACGGCGCTCAAACTGAAACTTATATATTAACTTGCAACACAGTGCATACTTTGGGAAGTCTGGTATCCTTTATACCATTCTTCCTTGTTGTCCATAGCTTTCAAAATCACTGATGCTCTCTCCTGCTTGACCTTGGCAATCAGTCGAGGGAGCAGAGGAAACGGTGGAAACACATAAGCCAGGTTGAAAGACCAGGGCGCTGCTAGAGCATCTATTAGCATTGCCTTAGGATCCCTGGACCTGGATCCGTAACAAGCAAGCTTGGCGTTCTGGCGAGACGCCATGAGATCCAGTTCTGGTTTGCCCCAACGATGAATCAATTGTGCAAACACCTCCGGATGGAGTTCCCACTCTCCCGGATGAAAAGTCTGACGACTTAGAAAATCCGCCTCCCAGTTCTCTACACCTGGGATATGGATAGCTTATAGGTGGCAAGAGTGAGTCTCTGCCCAGCGAATTATCTTTGAGACTTCTAACATCGCTAGGGAACTTCTTGTTCCCCCTTGATGGTTGATGTAAGCCACAGTCGTGATGTTGTCCGACTGAAATCTGATGTACCTCAGAGTTGCTAACTGAGGCCAAGCCTGAAGAGCATTGAATATCGCTTTCAGTTCCAGAATATTTATTGGAAGGAGTGTCTCCTCCTGAGTCCACGATCCCTGAGCCTTCAGGGAGTTCCAGACTGCACCCCAACCTAGAAGGCTGGCATCTGTTGTTACAATTGTCCAATCTGGCCTGCGAAAGGTCATACCTTTGGACAGATGGACCCAAGATAGCCACCAGAGAAGAGAATCCCTGGTCTCTTGATCCAGATTTAGTAGAGGGGACAAATCGGTGTAATCCCCGTTCCACTGACTGAGCATGCATAGTTGCAGCGGTCTGAGATGTAAGCGTGCAAACGGCACTATGTCCATTGCCGCTACCATTAAGCCGATTACTTCCATACACTGAGCCACTGAAGGGCGCGGTATGGAATGAAGAACACGGCAGGAATTTAGAAGCTTTGATAACCTGGACTCCGTCAGGTAAATTTTCATTTCTACAGAATCTATCAGATCAGAGTCCCTAGGAAGGAAACTCTTGTGAGTGGGGATAGAGAACTCTTTCCCTCGTTCACTTTCCACCTATGCGATCTCAGAAATGCCAGTACTACGTCCGTATGAGACTTGGCAATTTGGAAGTTTGACGCCTGTATCAGGATGTCGTCTAAATAAGGGGCCACTGCTATGCCCCGCGGCCTTAGGACCGCCAGAAGCGACCCCAGAACCTCCGTAAAGATTCTTGGAGCTGTAGCTAATCCAAAGGGAAGAGCTACAAACTGGTAATGCCTGTCTAGAAAGGCAAACCTGAGAAACCAATGATCTTTGTGTATCGGAATGTGAAGATAAGCATCCTTTAAATCCACTGTAGTCATATATTGACCCTCCTGGATCATAGGTAGGATGGTACGAATAGTTTCCATCTTGAATGATGGAACTCTGAGGAATTTGTTTAAGATCTTTAGATCCAAAATTGGTCTGAAGGTTCCCTCTTTTTTGGGAACCACAAACAGATTTGAGTAAAAACCCTGTCCCTGTTCCTCCTTTGGAATTGGATCGATCACTCCCATAACTAGGAGGTCTCGTACACAGTGTAAGAATGCCTCTCTCTTTATCTGGTTTGCAGATAATTGTGAAAGGTGAAATCTCCCTTTGGGGGGGAAGCTTTGAAGTCCAGAAGATATCCCTGGGATATAATTTCCAACGCCCAGGGATCCTGGATATCTCTTGCCCATGCCTGGGCGAAGAGTGAAAGTCTGCCCCCTACTAGATCCGTTACCGGATAGGGGGCCATTCCTTCATGCTGTCTTAGAGGCAGCAGCAGGCTTTTTGGCCTGCTTACCTTTGTTCCAGGTCTGGTTTGGTCTCCAGACCGTCTTGGACTGAGCAAAAGTTCCCTCTTGTTTTGCATTAGAGGAAGTTGATGCCGCACCTGCCTTGAAGTTTCAAAAGGCACGAAAATTAGACTGTTTGGCCCTTGATTTGGACCTGTCCTGAGGAAGGGCATGACCTTTTCACCAGTGATATCAGCAATAATCTCCTTCAAACCAGGCCCGAATAGGGTCTGCCCCTTGAAGGGAATGTTAAGTAGCTTAGATTTTGAAGTCACGTCAGCTGACCATCATTTAAGCCATAGCGCCCTGCGCGCCTGTATAGAAAAACCAGAATTCTTAGCCGTTAGTTTAGTCAAATGAACAATGGCATCATAAACAAAAGAATTGGCTAGCTTAAGTGCTCTAAGCTTGCCAAGTATGTCATCCAATGGAGTCGCTACCTGTAAAGCCTCTTCCAGAGACTCAAACCAGAACGCCGCAGCAGCAGTGACAAGAGCAATGCATGCAAGGGGCTGTAGGATAAAACCTTGTTGAACAAACATTTTCTTAAGGTAACCTTCTAATTTTTTTATCCATTGGATCTAAAAAAGCACAACTGTCCTCAACAGGGATAGTAGCACGCTTTGATAGAGTAGAAACTGCTCCGTCCACCTTAGGAACTGTCTGCCATAAGTCCCGTGTGGTGGCGTCTATTGGAAACATTTTTCTAAAAATAGGAGGGGGAGAGAAGGGCACACCTGGTCTATCCCATTCCTTATTAATAATTTCTGTAAACCTTTTAGGTATTGGAAAAACATCAGTACACACCGGCACTGCATAGTATTTACCCAGTCTACACAATTTCTCTGGCACTGCAATTGTATCACAGTCATTCAGAGCAGCTAAAACCTCCCTGAGCAACACGCGGAGGTGTTCAAGCTTAAATTTAAATGTAGAAATATAATAATCAGGCATCTTTCCTGAGTCAGAAACATCACCCACAGACTGAAGCTCTCCTTCCTCAGCTTCTGCATATTGTGAGGCAGTATCAGACTTGTTTCTTAAAGCGTCAGTATGCTCTGCATTTCATCTAACTCCAGAGCTATCTTGCTTACCTCTAAATTCAGGTAGTCTGGCTAATACCGCTAACAGTGTATTATCCATGACTGCCGCCATGTCTTGTAAAGTAATCGCTATGGGCGCCCTAGATATACTTTGCGCCATTTGAGCGTGAGTCCCTTGAGCGGGAGTCAAAGGATCTGACACGTGGGGAGAGTTAGTCGGCATAACTTCCCCCTCGTCAGATTCCTCTGGTGATAAATTTTTTAAAGACAAAATATGATCTTTATTGCTTAAAGTGAAATCAGTACATTTGGTACACATTCTAAGAGGGGGTTCCACCATGGCTTTTAAACATAATGAACAAGGAGTTTCCTCTATGTCAGACATGTTTGTACAGACTAGCAATGAGACTAGCAAGCTTGGAAAACACTCAAGTGTTTGCTTTTAACAAACACTTTTAACAAGCAAATATAAAAAACGGTACTGTGCCTTTAAGAGAAACAAATTTTGTCAAAATTTGAAAAACAGTGAAAAAAGGCAGTAAATCAAACGAAATTTTTACAGTGTATGTAATAAGCTAACAGAGTATTGCACCCACTTGCAAATGGATAATTAACCCCTTAGATCAAAAAAAGGATAAAAGGGGGACTTCCGGGCAGCGGCCATCTTGATGCTCGCACTGAGCTTTAGCTCCTGAGATATTCACCACTTTTACCTAAAGTCTCACTCAATTCTTGGTGACAGACCATTTAAATAGGTGAAGAAGCTTAGCTGAAGGCACTCTGGCCCAAAAAAGGGGATTTTGGACTGCAGTGTGGCCGATGTGCCATCAGTACCGGACTTTGTATTTTGAGGCCTTCCCTTATCACTGAGGCCTCATCTGTCCTCACTCCTGCCGTGCCATTGTTGCACGGCCAGTGCCCTAACTTTGTGGGAGAAAGTGTCATATACATTGATACGAAATGGATGATAAAAATACTTCACTAACGGCTACTTTTGCCAGACTACTGGATGCACAACTTAAAACAATTACTGATCATCTGGCATGTGATTGGAGTAGTGCCCGCAAGCCTAAGCCTCTGACAAGCTCTTCTAAGTTGCTAGACACCGCTCTTAAAACTAGCGAGCAAAGAAGTTGGGAGAAACTTGATTCACTAGAAGGGACAATTGCTGCACAGATCCAGATCGCGCACAGTACTGCCACAAAAAATGGAGACCGGAATGAGGACCTGGACAGAAAAGAGATTCCTTCTAAGCCAGCAAGCAGGAGTCTCTTAATCTTTTCGAATACTCAGAGGCTTTCGACACAGAGCGAGAGAGCGAGCGCTGAACTAACCTACTATACCCCTGCTGGAAGTGTGCTGCATCGAATTGGGCCGTCAGCTGCAGTTTTTGATCCGGAGCGTTTGTCACAACCCTGGGAAGGAACGTCGGCTGTATTCAGCCAGCCACGTAGCCGCTGTCAATGGTGTAGGCTTCCTAGGTGTGCAGCGCTGCATAACACCCATCGCAGAAGGAGGCTTTGTGTATGCCTGTGAAGATGGCGGTGCAACTTACTATGAACCAAATCGCTCCTTGACCTGGACGCCTGATACTTCCAAGATGGTGAGACTTGCTGCACTACACTCGCAAAACTCTGCCTTCGGGCTGCCTGTATCTTCTACCTGGCCTCAGCTTCATAATTCTTTTACTACTCTGGATGGGACGCACGCCATTCTTCACACTTTTGGGACTGCTACGCATGCTGTTAAAGTTGGAGTGGGCTAAACAGCGTTGTCGGTGCCCACTGCTACCCAGCCCTGGGGACATGACATTGGCAGACTCTTTAGTATGACATTTTTTCTAATCCAGGAGTTACCCTTCCAGCAATTTTACACAGCGTTATCTTATTACTTATTTTTTTTTTACAGGTCTGAACTCACTGTATGTTTACTGCACAGCTCTAAACTACTTTATTCTTCCTAACCTCATTTTACCAAATTCCTGGTGTCAGTGAGTACTTAGTTATATCTTTGTGTAATATGTGTCTATCTACATAATGGTCTAGTCCTTGAGGGGGTATTTTTGGTTTGGAAAGGGCCCCAATACAATGAAGGGGTTAATATAGCTATAGAGCCTGAGGGATCTGTGTCCACTGTCTTTATCTGGCTGCAGTGCTACTGAAAGGGTCACACAAGAAAGCTATTGCTTTCAGTAATTATATATGCAAAGCCTGCTATTTTATTCCACCAGGCTCTGATGATAGCAAATTATAATGCCCAGAAGTTAGTAAAATTAGTTAAAGTCTAATCCTCTGTGTTCAATTTTAACTATAACTTAACCTATTAGGCTGAGCAATTAAGTATTGAAGCTGCACAACATTTGTTCATAGATGACACTATTTTATGTTCATCTAACTGTTCTCATTATATAAAAAATCTTGTTTTTCATATTATCAAGCCCAAAAGTGGCTATAGACCACGCTAACTTGCCTCCATTAAATGATTTATTGTGGCATACAGGTCCAAAAGTGGCCTTTTTATAAATTAGGAGGTATATACTAATATATAAAGAGAGGTTTCAATTATATTTGCCTATTTATAAATTTGCATAAAGTTATAAGCATGTGTCATTTTTATGCGGTGAGGATTGTGTTTGCCTCTGTATTTTGTTTTTGTTTTCTTTGAGTCATGGCAAATTCCATCTGCTTTGTAATTGTTTGTTTAAAACCTCAATAAAATATTTAATAAAAAAAAAAAAAAAAAAAAAAAAAGGATAAAAAAAACGATAGACGTTTTTTAACAGTCACAATAAACTGCCACAGCTCTGCTGTGGCCCTACCATCTCCAATAAACGACTTTGGAAAGCCTTTGAGTCCTTTAGAGATGTCCTATAGCATTCAGGGGACTTCTGAGGGAAGCTGGATGTCTCAGTCTGTAATTTTAACTGCGCAAAAAAGCGCTAAAATAGCCCCCTCCCACTCATACTACAACAGTGGAAAGCCTCAGGAAACTGTTTCTAGGCAAAATTTAAGCCAGCCATGTGGAAAAAACTAGGCCCCAATAAAGTTTTATCACCAAAGCATATATAAAATTGATTAAACATGCCAGCAAACATTTTATATTGCAATTTTATAAGGGTATTACCCCTGAGAGTAAGCATAATACCAGTCGCTATTAAATCACTGTATTCAGGCTTAACTTACATTAATCCGGTATCAGCAGAATTTTCTAGCATTTTCCATTTCTAGAAAAAATTGTAACTGCACATACCTCATAGCAGAGTAACCTGCACGCCATTCTCCCGCTGAAGTTACCTCTCTCCTCAGACATATGTGAGAACAGCAATGTATCTTAGTTACAACCTGCTAAGATCATAGAAAACTCAGGCAGATTCTTATTCTATTTACTGCCTGGGATAAAATAGTACAACTCCGGTACCATTTAAAATAACAAACTTTTGATTGAAGATAAAAAACTAACTATATTTCACCACTCTCTCTTACTACCTCCATGCGTGTTGAGAGTTGCAAGAGAATGACTGGATATGGCAGTTAGGGGAGGAGCTATATAACAGCTCTGCTGTGGGTGTCCTCTTGCAACTTCCTGTTGGGAATGAGAATATCCCACAAGTAATGGATGATCCGTGGACTGGATACACCTTACAAGAGAAAACTTGTTTAGACACTTGAGATCTAGAATGGGTCTGAAAGTTCTCTCTTTTTTGGGAACCACGAAAAGATTTGAGTAAAACCCCTGCCCCTGTTCCAGTGTTGGAACGGGACAAAATACTCCCATGGTAGAGAGGTCTTTTCCACAATGTAAGAACGCTTCTCTTTTTATCTGGTCTACAGACAATCATGAAAGATGAAATCTCCCTCTTGGGAGAAAATCCTTGAATTCCAGTTGATACCCGTGGGTCACGATTTTCAATGCCCAGGGGTCCTGAACATCTCTTGCCCAAGCCTACTAGATCCGGTCCTTAGATCCGGTCCCGGATTGGGGGCCTCCCCTTCATGCTGTCTTTGTAGCAGCAGCGGGCTTCTTGGATTGTTTACCTTTATTCCAAGCCTGGTTGGGTCTCCAGACGGACTTGGATTGAGCAAAATTCCCTTCCTGCTTTGTGGAGGAAGCAGAGGGTACTCCTTTAAAATGTTGAAAGGAACGAAAATTATATTGTTTAACCCTCATCTTAATAGACTTATCCTGAGGTAGGGCATGGCCTTTACCTCCAGTAATGTCAGAAATGATTTCCTTCAATTCAGGCCCAAATAGGGTCTTACCCTTGAAAGGAATAGCTAAAAGCTTAGATTTTGATGACACATCAGCAGACCAAGATTTGAGCCATAACGCTCTACGCGCTAAAATGGCAAATCCTGCATTTTTTGCCGCTAATTTAGCAATTTGAAAAGCCGCATCTGTAATAAAAGAATTAGCTAGCTTGAGAGCCTTAATTCTATCCAAAATGTCCTCTAATGGGGTCTCAACCTTCAGAGACTCTTCTAGAGCATCAAACCAAAAAGCTGCTGCAGTAGTAACTGGAACAATGCAAGCTGTAGGTTGTAAAAGAAAACCCTGATGAATAAATAATTTCTTCAGAAGACCCTCTAACTTCTTATCCATAGGGTCTTTGAAAGCACAACTTTCCTTAATAGGTATAGTTGTACGCTTAGCCAGGGTAGATATAGCTCCCTCCACCTTAGGGACTGACTGCCAAGAGTCTCGAATGGTGTCTGATATGGGATACATTTTCTTAAAAGTAGGAGGAGAGAACGGTATACCTGGTCTATCCCATTCCTTTTTTATAATTTCTGAAATTCTTTTAGGAACCGGATAAACATCAGTGTAAGTAGGTATCTCTAGATATTTGTCCATCTTACACAATTTCTCTGGTGGTATCACAATAGGGTCACAATGATCCAGAGTCGCTAAAACCTCCCGAAGTAACAGGCGGAGGTGATCAAGCTTAAATTTAAAGGACATGAGGTCCGAATCTGTCTGAGGTAACATATTTCCTGAGTCTGAAAGTTCTCCCTCAGACAGCAATTCCCTGACCCCCAACTCAGAGCCCTGTGAGGGTACATCAGTAATAGCCAATAACGCATCAGAGGATTCAGTACTCACATTAATACCTGACCTACTGTGTTTACCCTGTAACACTTGTAATTTAGATAATACCTCTGTAAGGGTAGTTGACATAACTGCAGCCATCTCCTGCAGAGTAAAAGAATTAGACGCACTAGAGGTACTTGACGTCGCTTGTGTGGGCGTTAAAGGTTGTGACACTTGGGAAGAATTGAATGGCATATCCTGATTCTCTTCAGACTGAGAATCATCCTTAGGCACACTTTCTTGACCTAAAATATGCTTCTTACATTGTAAGGCCCTTTCAGTACAGGAGGTACACAAAGTAAAAGGGGGTTCCACAATGGCTTCTAAACACATAGAGCAATTAGTATCCTCAATGTCAGACATGTTGAACAGACTAGCAATAACCACAATAGTCGTTAAACACTTTATTTATTGATTTCAACAATTTTTCGAAAAAGTGTACTGCGCCTTTAAGAAATAAAAAAGTGCACAATTTTTCCTAAACTGCCTAAAACGTTAAATAACACAAAACAATTAAAATATAATTTATGTAAGAACTTACCTGATAAATTCATTTCTTTCATATTGGCAAGAGTCCATGAGGTAGTGACATATGGGATATACAATCCTACCAGGAGGGGCAAAGTTTCCCAAACCTCAAAATGCCTATAAAGACATGGATCTAACATCAATTTTGATAATATCAAAAATGGCATCACAAATAAAATGATTAGCATATTGCAGTAAGCGAATAATGCTAGATAAGTCAGAATCCAATTCCTGTTGCGCTAAATTCTCCAACCAGAAAGTTGATGCAGCCGCAACATCAGCCAAAGAAATTGCAGGTCTGAGAAGATGACCTGAATATAAATAGGCCTTCCTTAGATAAGATTCAAGCTTCCTATCTAAAGGATCCTTAAAGGAAGTACTATCTTCCATAGGAATAGTGGTACGTTTAGCAAGAGTAGAAATAGCCACATCAACTTTGGGGATTTTTTCCCAAAACTCTATAGATTTTGCTGGTAAAGGATACAATTTTTTAAACCTTGAAGAAGGAATAAAAGAAGTACCTGGCTTATTCCATTGCTTATAAATCATATCAGAAATAGCATCAGGAATAGGAAAAACCCCTGGAGAAACCACAGGAGGTTTAAAAACAGCATTAAATAAATAAGTAGATTTGTCAGTGTCAATGTCTGAGGAAGGATCTTCTGTATCAGATAGATCCTCATCAGAAGAGGATACATTATTATATTGTTGGTCATTTGAAATTTCATCAACTAAATGAGAAGTTTTAAAAGACCTTTTACGTTTATTAGAAGGTGGAAATACAGACAAAGCCTTCAGGATAGAATCAGAAACAAATTCTTTAACATTTACAGGTATATCATGCACATTAGAAGTTGAAGAAACTGCAACTGGCAATGTACTATTACTGATGGGTACACTATCTGCATGTAAAAGTTTATCATGACAACTATTACAAATGACATTCGGCAAAATAATTTCTACAATTTTACAACAAATGCACTTAGCTTTGATAGAACCAATGTCAGGCAGCAATGTTCCAGCAGAAACTTCTGAGGCAGGATCAGATTGAGACATCTTGCAAAATGTAAGAGAAAAGACAACATATAAAGCAAAATTATCTATTTCCTTATATGACAGTTTCAGGAATGGGAAAAAATGCAAATAGCATAGCCCTCTGATAGAGAAAAAGGCAAGAGGCAAACATCAATGGGGTATTGAAATAATGAAAAAGTTTGGAAATGACACACTCGCGTCACTAATGATGCAACAGTGTGAAAGGTCTCGGTGTCAAGTATGACGCCGGAAATGACGAAGTTGTGTCATAGACGTATTTTTTCGCGCCAAAAATATTTTCGCGCCAAGAATGACGCAATAACGTTTAGCGTTTGACGCCCCCCCCTCGGGCCTAATACCGCCCGCAATTTGCAAGAAGTAGTCAATTGAAAAAAAGACTAAACCCATGGTAAGAAATAAATTTCTTTAAAAAAATGTTTATATTCGCCAAATTTGAAACTGACAGTCTGCAGAAGGAAATTCATGAACCTGACTCATGGCAAATATAAGTACAATACATATATTTAGAACTTTATATAAATGCATAAAGTGCCAAACCATAGCTGAGGTGTCTTAAGTAATAAAAAACATACTTACCAAAAGACACCCATCCACATATAGCAGATAGCCAAACCAGTACTAAAACAGTTATCAGTAGAGGTAATGGTAAATTGAGAGGTAGGAGATGAATCTCTACGACCGATAACAGAGAACCTCTGAAAAAGACCCCCGTTAGGGAAATCATCGTATTCATTAAGTGATACTCCCTTCACGTCCCTTTGACATTCGCTGTACTCTGAGAGGAATCGGGCTTCAACAATGCTGAGAAGCGCATATCAACGTAGAAATCTTAGCACAAACTTACTTCACCACCTCCATAGGAGGCAAAGTTTGTAAAAACTGAATTGTGGGTGTGGTGAGGGGTGTATTTATAGGCATTTTGAGGTTTGGGAAACTTTGCCCCTCCTGGTAGGATTTTATATCCCATATGTCACTAGCTCATGGACTCTTGCCAATTACATGAAAGAAATATACTTATTCAATTGGCCCAAAAATTATTGCACCCTAAGAGCAAAGGGTGAATTTAACCTCTGAAAGACATTTATGGCAAAAAATATATTTTATTTGAAAAAAATGACCCCTGCACCTCTGTGGAGCCTACCTGTTCCCAGGGTACTGCAAAATGACTCAACAACGATCCGGTGAACAGAACACAAGTTTAGGCCCAACCGGAGCTAATGCTTGCTGCCTTCTCAGTCAGAGTAAACTGCGTGTAGGAGCGCGTGAAAATAGGCCCCACCCATCATGGACATCGTTCATATTAGTCTGTATCACCACATGGAAAGCGGTTAGCAAAGAAAGCCATGTGGTCCCCTTAAAAACACTACAGAAATATTGCAGCCATACTGATTAATTGTAAATAACCAAATAAAAAAACGTTAAGCTGCCTCTCCCAGTGTCCCTTTATTTATTGCTTTCTGCCCAGTACTATGTCAATTAAAGAAATAAACACAGGATTTTCAGTAATATCCTTTGTGTACAGGTCTACTGCTTACCCCTTCCCTTGCAGGGAAAAAATGTCAGCCAGTTCTGATATACCAAGTCTCCTCAGAAATAAAAGACTGAACATACCTCAATGCTGCTTGTAGCATGAAACCGTTCTCCACACTGAAGATTTCTCTTGTACTACCTTCAAAAGCTCTGTGGGAACCAACATGGATCTTAGTTACATCTGCTAAGCTCATCAACATCAGGGCAGAAATCTTCTTCCATATCTCCCTGAGGAAAATAGTACTCGGTACCATTTAAAATAAAAAACTTCTTGATTGAAGAATCTAAAACTAACACCTCACTTAACCTCTTCCTATTACTAACACAGGCAAAGAGAATGACTGGGGGTGGAGGGAAGGGAGGAGCTATATATAAAGCTCTGTTGTGGTGCTCCTTGCCACTTCCTGTTAGCAGGAGGTTAATATCCCACAAGTAAGGATGAAATCTGTGGACTCGTCATATCTTTGTAAAATAAATTATTAACCCGTAATCTGCCGCTTCGGACATCGCCGCCACCTACATTATATTTATGAACCCCTGATCTGCTGCCCCCAACATCGCCGCCACTTACATTATATTTATTAACCCCTAATCTGCCGCCCCCAATGTCGCCGCAACCTACCTACACTTTTTAACCCCATATCTGCCGCCCCCAATGTCGCCGCCACTATAATAAACATATTAAACCCTAAACCGCCCCACTCCCGCCTCGCAAACATTAGTTAAAGATTATTAACCCCTAATCTGCCGTCCCTAACATCGCCGCCACCTACCTACATTTATTAACCCCTAATCTGCCTCCCCCAACGTCACCGCCACTATATTAAAGTTATTAACATCTAAACCTAAGTCTAACCCTAACACCTCCTAATTTAAATATAATTTAAATAAATCTAAATAAATATTCCTATCATTAACTAAATAATTCCTATTTGAAACTAAATACTAACCTATAAAATAAACCCTATGCTAGCTACAATATAACTAATAGTTACATTGAAGCTATCTTAGGGTTTTTTTTTTATTTTACAGGCAAGTTTGTATTTATTTTAACTAGGTAGAATAGTTATTAAATAGTTATTAACTATTTAATAACTACCTAGCTAAAATAAATACAAAAGTACCTGTAAAATAAAACCTAACCTAAGTTACACTAACACCTAACACTACACTATAATTAAATAAATTAACTAAATTAAATACAATTAACTAAATTAAATTAGCTAAAGTACAAAAAAAAAACAAAACACAAAATTACAGAAAATAATCATCAGCCAATAGGATTTTTTCTAACTTAATTCCGATTGGCTGATAGAATTCTATCAGCCAATCGGAATCTAAGGGACGCAATTTTGGATGACGTCACTTAAAGGTACCTTCATTCAGCTTTAGTCGTCGTCAGAAGAGGATGCTCCGCGTCGGATGTCTTGAAGATGGACCCGTTCTGCGCCGGATGGATGAAGATAGATGCCGTCTGGATAAAGACTTCTGCCCGTCTGGAGGACCACTTCGCTCGGCTTGGATGAAGACTTTTCCCAGCTTCGTTGAGGACTTCGGCCCGGTTTGGATGACGACTTCTCCAAGTAAGTCGATCTTCAGGGGGTTAGTGTTAGGTTTTTTAAGGGTGTATTGGGTGGGTTTTATTTTTAGGTTAGGGACTTTGGGCCTGCAAAAGAGCTAACTGCCCTTTTTAAGGGCAATGCCCATCCAAATGCCCTTTTCAGGGCAATGGGGAGCTTAGGTTTTTTTAGATAGTATTTTATTTGGGGGGTTGTTTACTGTTGTGGGGGTTGTTTGTATTTTTTTTTTTACAGGTAAAAGAGCCGATTACTTTAGTGTAGTGTAGATTAGTGTGGTGTTAGTGTAACTTAGAGGAAATAGATAGAGGGCGCCACATAGTGCAGGTCATATAACAATAGAACAAAGCAGCAATAGGACCTGCAGTTGGATCTTTGGTACATTGATCTGCTTTCATCACATCACTTTGGGTATCCCTGGACTCTCCCTGGTGAGACGAGGACCCCTATTGGCGACATCTTCTTACTGTAGTCTACCGGACGACGTATGGTTCCGGACTGCGAATACTGCACTTCTGTGCTCCACAACTTGTGAGTAGGATTCTTATGTTCCTATTGCTGCTTTGTTCTATTGTTATATGACCTGCACTATGTGGCGCCCTCTAACTATTTCCTCTTAGATCTATCATCTGTGTTTTTGGCACAACACCCTGGAGGAGCAGTCTACCTCTTCTGGACACACCGCTCATCATACATAACCCTGGGAACTACCCATTGTACTTTGCTGGATATTGCACGAAACCATTTTTACTGGACTACACAGTTTGTATATATATATATATATATATATATATATATATATATATATATATACATATATATAATTTATTATTCTCTTATTATTTTGCATTTTTACAATCATTCCTTCGAGTACTTTAATATTGGTGCTATATTTATCACTGAACAACTCCTTGCCATCTATAGTACATATTTTATTAATTGTTTTTTGTTATATCTACCCTTGGTGCCTCTTAGAAGTACCCTAGTGATAGTGGTGTCACTAGACGTATTAGTTGTTGTTATATTAGTGTAACTTAGTTTAGGTTTTATTTTACAGGTACTTTTGTATTTATTTTAGCTAGGTAGTTATTAAATAGTTAATAACTATTTAATAACTATTCTACCTAGTTAAAATAAATACAAAACTTGCCTGTAAAATAAAAATAAACCCTAAGCTAGATACAATGTAACTATTAGTTATATTGTAGCTATTTTAGGGTTTATTTTACAGGTAAGTATTTAGTTTTAAATAGGAATAATTTATTTAATGATAGGAATATTTATTTAGATTTATTGTAATTATATTTAAGTTAGGGGTGTTAGGGTTAGGTTTAAAGGTTAATGGCAGATTAGGGGTTAATAAATGAAGGTAGGTTGCAGCGACATTGGGGGCGGCAGATTGGGGTTAATAAATATAATGTAGGTGTCGGCGATGTTGGGGGCAGCAGATTAGGGGTTCATAAATATAATACAGGTGTCGGCGATGTCGGGGGCGGCAGATTAGGGGTTAATAAGTGTAAGATTTGGGGTGTTTAGATTCGGGGTTCATGTTAGGGTGTTTGGTGTAAACATAAAATGTATTTCCCCATAGGAATCAATGGGGCTGCGTTACTGAGTTTTACGCTGCTATTTTGCAGGTAACATAGTAGATAAGGTTGAAAAAAGACTGAAGTCCATCGAGTTCAACCTCTACAAATCTAAAATACTTACAAAAAGCTCCAGTTAAGCTTAAATAACCCCATTAAAATGTGACCCATTTAATACTAGCAATCATATCCATGAATTTTGTTTATATACAGAAATTTATCCAGACTATTTTTAAATGAATCTATGGTATTGGCATTCACTGCCTCCTTTGGTAATGAGTTCCACAATTTTATTGCTCTTACAGTGAAAAAACGTTTCCGTTGCAGGAGATTAAATCTCCTTTCCTCCAACCTTAAATTATGACCTCTTGTCAGAAACAATTTTCTTGGAATAAAAAGAGCTTCTGCCATCTCTGTATATGGGCCTTGAATATATTTATATAAAGTAATCATGTCACCTCTCAAGCGCCTTTTTTCTAAAGAGAACAGACCCAGTTTGGCTAGCCTCTCCTCATAGGTTAATTTCTCCAATCCCCTTATTAGCTTTGTGGCCCTTCTCTGAACTTTTTCTAGTTCTGCAATATCTTTTTTAGCAATCGGTCCCCAGGTGTTAGACTTTTTTCAGCCAGCTCTCCCCGTTGATTCCTATGGGGAAATTGTGCACGAGCACGTAAGACCAGCTCACCGCTGACTTAAGCAGCACTGGTATTGGAGTGCGGTAATGAGCAAAATTTTGCTCAACGCTCACTTCTTGTCTTTTTAACAACGGGTTTCTGAAAACTAATACCAGCGCTGTAGGTAAGTGAGCGGTGAGAGAAAACTGCTCGTTAGCACCGCATAGCCTCTAACTCAAAACTCGTAATCTGGGCCATTGTTTCTTGACATTTCAACAATGCATTCAGAATAACTTAAAAGGGACATGAACCCCAATTTTTTTCTTTCAAGATTCAGAAAGAGCCTGCAATTATAAGCAACTTTCCAATTTATTTCTATTATCTAATTTGCTTAATTCTCTTGATATCCCTTTGTTGAAACATATTTAAATAGACTCAGTAGCTGCTAATTAGTGGCTGCACATAGATGCCTCGTGTGATTGGCTCATTTTTGTGCATTGATAATTCTTCAACAAAGGATATCTAAAGAATGAAGCAAGTTACAACTAGGCCCTGAAGCTTTGCTCTGCAGGCAAACTTTAGTGCAATGCTAAGCACATACAGTTGAGACAAATTCACAAATCAAGTAACTAAATTTATGCTTACCTGATAAATTTATTTCTCTTGTGGTGTATCCATTACTTGTGGGATATTCTCCTTCCCAACAGGAAGTTGCAAGAGGACACCCACAGCAGAGCTGTCTATATAGCTCCTCCCCTAACTGCCACCCCCAGTCATTCGACCGAAGACAAGCAAGAAAAAAGGAGAAACTATAGGGTGCAGTGGTGACTGTAGTTTAAAAATAAAAAACACCTGCCTTAAAATGACAGGGCGGGGCCGTGGACTGGATACACAACAAGAGAAATAAATTTATCAGGTAAGAATAAATTTTGTTTTCTCTTGTAAAGGTGTATCCAGTCCACGGGTTCATCCATTACTTGTGGGATACCAATACCAAAGCTTTAGGAGGGACAAGGCAGGAGCTTAAACGGAAGGCACCACTGCCTGTAAGACCTTTCTCCCAAAAATAGCCTCCGAAGAAGCAAAAGTATCGAATTGTAGAATTTAGAAAAAGTGTGAAGCGAAGACCAACTCGCCGCCTTACAAATCTGTTCAACAGAGGCCTAATTTTTTAAAGCCCATGTGGAAGCCACCGCTCTAGTGGAATGAGCTGTAATTCTTTCAGGAGGCTGCTGGCCAGCAGTCTCATAAGCTAAGCGGATTATGCTTCTCAGCCAAAAAGAAAGAGAAGTTGCCGAATCCTTTTGGCCTCTCCTCTGTCCAGAGTAGACAACAAACAAAGCAGATGTTTGACGAAAATCCTTCGTAGCTTGTAAATAAAACTTTAAAGCACGAACCACATCAAGATTGTGTAAAAGACGTTCCTTCTTTGAGGAAGGATTAGGACATAATGAAAGAACAACAATCTCCTGATTGATGTTCTTATTAGATACTACCTTAGGAAGAAACCCAGGTTTGGTACGCAAAACTACCTTATCTGCATGGAAAATCAGATAAGGGGAATCACACTGTAAAGCAGATAACTCCAAAACTCTTCGAGCCGAGGAGATAGCTACTAGAAACAGAACTCTCCAAGATAAAAGTTTAATATCTATGGAATGCAAAGGTTCAAATGGAACCCCTTGAAGAACCTTAAGAACTAAATTTAAACTCCATGGCGGAGCAATAGGTTTAAACACAGGCTTAATTCTAACTAAAGCCTGACAAAACGCCTGAACGTCTGGAACCTCAGCCAGACGTTTGTGCAAAAGAATAGACAGAGCAGAAATCTGTCCCTTTAAGGAACTAGCAGACAATCCTTTCTCCAATCCCTCTTGGAGAAACGATAAGATTCTAGGAATCCTGACTTTACTCCATGAGTAACCCTTGGATTCACACCAATGAAGATATTTACACCATATCTTATGATAGATTTTCCTGGTGACAGGCTTTCGAGCCTGAATTAAGGTATCAATGACCGACTCAGAAAAACCGCGCTTTGATAGAATCAAGCGTTCAATCTCCAAGCAGTCAGACGCAGAGAAATTAGATTTGGATGTTTGAAAGGACCTTGAAGTAGAAGTTCCTGCCTCAGCGGCAGAGTCCATGGTGGAAAGGATGACATGTCCACCAGATCTGCATACCAAGTCCTGCGTGGCCACGCAGGAGCTATCAAAATCACTGAAGCTCTCTCCTGCTTGATCTTGGCAATCAGACAAGGGAGCAGAGGAAACAGTGGAAACACATAAGCCAGGCTGAAGGACCAGGGTGCTGCTAGAGCATCTATCAGTGCTGCCTTGGGATCCCTGGACCTAGACCCGTAACAAGGAAGCTTGGCATTCTGACGAGATGCCATGAGATCCAGTTCTGGTTTGCCCCATAGTTGAATCAACTGGGCAAATACCTCCAGATGAAAAGTCTGCCGACTTAAGAAATCCGCCTCCCAGTTCTCTACTCCTGGGATATGGATAGCTGAGAGATGGCAAGAGTGAACCTCTGCCCATAGAATTATCTTTGAAACCTCCAACATCGCCAAGGGGCTCTTTGTACCCCCCTGATGGTTGATATAGGCTACAGTCGTGATGTTGTCTGACTGAAATCTGATGAACCTGACCGCAGCTAGCTGAGGCCAAGCCTGAAGAGCATTGAATATCGCTCTTAGTTCCAGAATGTTTATTGGAAGGAGGGCTTCCTCCTGAGTCCATGAACCCTGAGCCTTCAGGGAGTTCCAGACTGTGTCCCATCCCAGATGGCTGGCATCTGTCATCACTATAGTCCATTCTGGCCTGCAGAAGCTCATTCCCCTGGACAGATGGACCCGAGATAGCCACCAGAGAAGAGATTTAGCAGAGGGGACAAATCTGTGTAATCCCCATTCCACTGATTGAGCATGCAAAGTTGCAGTGGTCTGATATGTAGGCGGGCAAATGGAACTATGTCCATTGCCGCTACCATTAAGCCGATTACTTCCATACACTGAGCCACTGACGGCTGAGAAGTGGAATAAAGAGCACCGCAGGAAGTTAGAAGCTTTGACAACCTGACCTCTGTCAGAAAAATCTTAATTTCTACTGAATCTATCAGAGTTCCTAGGAAGGAAACTCTTGTGAGAGGAGAGAGAGAACTCTTTTCTTCGTTCACCTTCCACCCATGAGACCTCAGGAATGGACTTACCATATCTTAGGAAAGAAACAAAATTTATGCTTAACTGATAAATTTATTTATTTATTTTCGGATATGGTGAGCCCATAACGTCCTCATTTACTAGTAGGGAATATCACACCTGGCCAGCAGGAGGAGGCAAAGAGCATCACAGCAAAGCTGTTAAGTATCACTCCCCTTCCCACAAACCCCAGTCATTTGACCGAAGGGAAATGAAAAAAGGAATAACACAAAGGGTAGAGGTGCTTGAGGTTTAGTAATAAAAAAAAACTGTCTTAAATGAAAGGGTGGGGTCGTGGACTCACCATATCCGGAAATAAATAAATTTATCAGGTAAGCATACATTTTGTTTTCTTTCCTAAGATATGGTGAGTCCACAACATCCTCCTTTACTAGTGGGAACCAATACCCAAGCTAGAGGACATAGAATACTAGGGAGGGAAAACAAGACAGGCAGGCTTCTTAAACAGAAGGCACCACCACTTGAAGAACATTTCTCCCAAAAGAAGCCTCGGCCGAGGCAAAAGTATGCAAAGAGGACCAAGTTGCAGCCTTGCAAATCTGTTCCACAGAAGCTTCATTTTTAAACGCCCACAAAGAGGAAACAGTCCTCATAGAATGAGCCATAATTCTCTCAGGAGGCTACCGCCTCATAAGCAAAACAAATTATACTTCTTAACCAGAGGGAAAGAGAAGTAGCAGTAGCTTTCTGACCCTTACACTTTCCAGAGAAGCAAACAAAAAGGGCAGAAGACTGGCGAAAATCCTTAGTCGTCTGTAGGTAGAACTTTAGAGCACGCACAACATCCAGATTGTGCAACAAACGTTCCTTATTAGAAGGATTAGGACATAACGAAGGAACAACAATTTCCTGATTATCAGAAACCACTTTAGGAAGAAAACCCAACTTAGTACGAAGAACCGCCTTATCCACATAAAAGGTAAGGCGAATCACACTGCAAAGCAGAGAGTTCTGAGACTCTCCGAGCAGGAGAGATAGCAATAAGAAACAAAACCTTCCAAGATAACAACTTGGAATGCATAGGCTCAAACGGAGCCTGTTGCAAAACTTTAAGAACAAGGTTAAGGCTCCACGGAGGAGCAACAGACTTAAACACAGGCCTGATTCTGACCAGGGCCTGACAAAAAAAAATGAACATCTGGCACATCCACCAGACGCTTGTGCAACAAAATAGTACTAACTGACAATCCTTTCTCCAGACCTTCCTGGAGAAAAGACAAAATCCTAGGAATCATACCAATAAAGGTATTTACGCCATACCTTATGGTAAATCTTTCTAGTAATAGGCTTGCGAGCCTGCAGCATGGTCTCAATGACCAACTTAGAAAAACCACGCTTAGATAGAACTAAGCGTTTAATCTCCAAGCAGTCAGCTTCAGAGAAACAAGATTTGGATGAAGGAATGGACCCTGTGTGAGAAGGTCCTTCCTTAGAGGCAACCTCCAAGGTGGAACGGAGGACATCTTCACTAGGTCTGCATACAAGGTACTGCGAGGCCACGCAGGAGCTATCAGAATTACTGAAGCTCTCTTCTAATTGATACGAGCAATAACTTGTGGAAGGAGAGCAAACGGAGGAAACAGGTATGCTAGACTGAAATCCCAAGGAACCGCCAGAACATCTATCAGGGCGACCTGCAGATCTCTTGACCTTGAGCCGTACCTTGGAAGCTTGGCGTTCTGCTGAGACATCATCAGATCCCCCTATTTGAGGGTTAACCTGGAGAACACTTCCGGATGGAGAGCCCACTTCCGGATGAAAAGTCTGTCTGTTCAGGAAATCTGCTTCCCAGTTGTCCACTCCAGGAATGTGGATGGCAGATAGACAGCAATTGTGAGCTTCCACCCACTGAATAATCCAAGCCACCTCCTTCATGGCTAAGGAACTCTGAGTTCTTCCCTGATGGTTGATGTAAGCCACTGAGGTGATATTGTCCGACTGGAACCTGATAAACCAGGCTAAGGACAACTGAGGCTAAGTCATCAGAGCATTGAAAAATCGCTCTCAACTCGAAGATGTTTATGGGGAGAGCAGACTCCTCCAGAGTCCATAGTCCTTGCACCATTAACGAATCCCAGACTGCTCCCCAGCTGAGCAGGGTGGCGTTTGTGGTCACAATCACCAAGAAAGTTTTCCAGAAGCATGTGCCCCGAGACAGATGTTCCCGACAAAGGCACCACAGGAGAGTCTCTTGTCGACTGATCTAGATTTATTTTCTGGGAGAGATTCAAATGATCCTCATTCCACTGAATGAGCATGCATAACTGCAGAGCTCTCAAATGGAATTGAGCAAAGGGAATGATGTCCATGGAAGCGACCATCAGACCAATTACCTCCATACATTGAGCCACTGATGGCCGAACAGTAGACTGCAGAGAGAGGCAAGAGGAAAGAATCTTGGATATTCTGGCCTCCGTCAGAAAAATTTTCATACAAACCCTGCACTGTTGCTAAGCAACAAGTTGTAGCTTTTTTTCTATCAAAACAAGTTGTTGTCGTTACTGTACACCTAGACGAAGTCACTATTAAAGGGACATGAAACCAAAATATTTTCTTTCATGGTTAAAATAGAGCAAGCACTTTTAAACAAATCTCTAGTTTACTACTAGTTCACTATGATCAAATTGACTTTATTTACTTGGCATCCTTTGTTAAAGGAGAAGACTGCATTATTCCTTTTAAAACAAAAATACGCACACCTTTTACAATCATCTGTAGACCCCATGTATGCTCTATTACATCCTCTCACACACTTTACCTTTTCCCATTTCCAAAACCCCCCTCAGTTTAACCCATTATCTATTTTTAAATACATACTGCAAACTACAAAATAATCCCTCATAAACCTGTATAACAGTATAGATATGAGTACATTTTTTTTAAGTACTTTAAACAACAGCCCCAGTGATTCTGCCCATATGGATCAACAGTGGACAAGTCCATGTCTGCAAACACCAATAGGTGCAAAATCGTAAAATATACATAAACAGGCTGTCCGTTAATGATATTAGTTATCAGTCTAAAAAGGTAGGTTTGTATATGACGAATAGCATGTGCAATATAAAGCCAGTCTTGATCGTCCAGGTGTTAAAGAGAGACACTGGTCTGATATATACACTGCAAGATGCAAATATATTACAACTCTTGCTTCCAACTTTATTTAAACAGAGCTTCTTCATTTTTGTTTCATGTTACCCCCCCCCCCTAACACTCAGTAGCCTCAACCTTATTACTTGAGAGACAATTTGCCCTGGACCAACCATCACAATCTAGGGAGGGGTAAGCAGGGACATAATCAAGATATGTTTAAATTGTCTAGGTAGGCGTTCCTTGTAGCCTTCATAGATTTGTTTATGGAGACCTATGTGAAGCAAACTTGAACCAGCAAATATACAAGAAAACAAAGGTTGGGGCAGGCAAAATGGGTTAAGAGCAAAGAAACAAGCGAACCAATAAAAGTTGTCTAAAATGTTGGATTATCCAAGGTGTTGAGCACAACATCAGTGATGACATGGCCTCAAATGAGCAGAAAGATATAAACGGACTCTTTTTAAGTCTCCTTATATGACCTATTTAAGGGTGACTTAGAATTTTTTTTTCAGGCTAACAGGGCTGTATATTGATGTTAGCCTGTATTTATTTTCAAGTTTCTTATAATATATATATATATATATATATATATATATATATATATATATATATATATATATATATATATATATATATATATATGCCTGTTTTTAGATTTTAACATCAAGCCTCCACAAAAGAGTTTTAAATGTACCTAAAAATTATCTAACAACTTACCACAGTGATTCCTTGACTATACGGCCAAAAATTAGTACTTAAATGTAAAAACATAAATTATGCTTACCTGATAATTTTATTTCCTTCTGTATGAGGAGAGTCCATGGCATCATTCCTTACTGTTGGGAATACTGAACCTGGCCACCAGGAGGAGGCAAAGACACCCCAGCCAAAGGCTTAAATACTCCCCCTACTTCCCTCATATCCCAGTCATTCTGCCAAGGGAACAAGGAACAGTAGGAGAAATATCAGGGTATAAATGGTGCCGGAATAGAAAAACTAAATTTTGGTCCGCCTATCGCCGTATACGGGCGGGGGCCGTGGACTCTCCTTCTACAGAAGGAAATTATCAAGTAAGCATAATTTATGTTTTCCTTATTAATATGAGGAGAGTCCACTGCATCATTCCTTACTGTTGGGAAAACTATACCCAAGCTCTAGAGGACAATGAATGATAACGTGAGGGGTAAAAGAAAAGGCAGACCCTAATCTGAGGGCACCACAGCCTGCAAAACCTTTCTCCCAAAATCTGCTTCAGCCGAAGCAAAAACATCAAATTTGTAGAATTTTGATAAAGTATGTAAGGAGGACCAGGTAGCCGCCTTACAAATCTGATCCATAGATGCCTTGTTCTTAAAGGCACAAGAGGAAGCCACCGCTCTAGTGGCATGAGCCGTAATCCTCTGAGGAGGTCTAAGTCCCGCTGACTTGTAAGCTAAGCGTATAATACTCCTCAACCAAAAAGATAAGAAAGTCGAAGAGGCCTTCAGACCCTTATGCTTCCCAGAGTAGATAACAAACAAGAAAGAAGTTTGTCTAAAATCCTTAGTAGCTTTAAGATAAAACTTCAAAGCTCGAACAACATCCAGATTATGAAGTAAATGTTCCTTCGAAGGAGGAGGATTAGGACACAAGGAAGGAACCACAATCTCCAGACACCACCTTAGGAAGAAAACCCAAGCGGGTACGTAGGAGAGCCTTATCAGTGTGGAACACTAGATTGGGAGGCTCACACATTGCAAGGCAGCCATTTCAGAAACTTGGCGTGCCGACGCAATAGCCAATAGAAAAAGAACCTTCCAAGACAACAATTTTATGTCAATCGACAGCATAGGCTCACACGGACCCCGTTGCAAAAACTTAAGAACAAGATTCAAACTCCAAGGTGGAGCGTTAGATCTAAACACAGGTCTAATCCTGATCAGAGTCTTAACGAAGGATTGCACATCAGGAAGCTCTTCAAGCCTCTTGTGTAGCAAAACAGAAAGAGCCGAAATCTGTCCCCTCGGGGAACTGGCAGAAAGGCCCTTCTCCAGACCCTCCTGGAGAAAGGAAAGAATTCTGGCAGCCTTGACCTTTTGCCAGGCAAAACCAAGCTCTTCACACTAGAACAAGTAAGCTCTCGGACATCATCACTGATGCCTTCTCCTGCTTGATGCGGGCTACTACACGAGGGAGAAGTGGTAACGGCAGAAAAATGTAAATTAGATTGAACCTCCAAGGCAGTGCTGATGCAACTATTAGCAGCACCTGCGGATCTCTGGACTGCGACCCATATCTGGGTAGCTTGAAATTGAGTCGGGACGCCATGAGATCTGTCAGCCGTACATGAATCAGTCCAGGGTTTAACCCAACTGCTAGCGTGGATAATAAAACACACGCTAGCACACTGTGAAATAACCAGGACGTGACCCACTCAGGAAACAAATAAACAGGTTAAATATAATGAATCTTCTTTAAGTCAAGTTTGTAGAAAACAAAGGATAATGTCCCTTTTAGCAGGTTTGAAGCAAACAAAAATAAATGTCCCTTTAAGCAAGATTGGAGTAACAAATGATAATATTCCTTAAATCAGGATTGCAGCAACAAGTGATAATGTCCCTTTAATTAGAATTGCAGCGACAAATGATAATGTACCTTTAATCAGGATTCTAGCAACAAATGATAATGTCCCTTTAATCAGGATTGTAGCAACAAATGATAATGTCCCTTTAATCAGGATTGTAGCAACAAATTATAATGTCCCTTTAATCAGGATTGCAGCAACAAATGATAATGTACCTTTAATCAGGATTGTAGCAACAAATGATAATGCCCCTTTAAAGCAGGTAGCTGGAATAAGGCACTAGCAAGGTCAGGCAGGCATAGGTCAGAGTATCCAGGCGGTAGTTATAGGGACTAGGCAAAAACAAGGTCAGGCAGGCAAGGGTCAGTATTTCCAGGCGGCAGTTTGAGGAGTTAAGCATAGGCAAGGTCAGACAGGCAAAAGGTCAGAATATCCAAACGGCAGTTTGAAGGATAAAGCAAAAGCAAGGTCAGGCAGGCAGAAGGTCAGTATATCCAGGCAGCAGATTGAGGAATTAGATAAGGCAATAGGCAGGTTCAAAAATAGTACTCAAGAGTCCCAAAGAAGAGCAAACAAACGGGCCCCGAGAAGGATCTCCCTCCGAGATTTAAAGGTAGAGCGGTGACTTCATCATAGGAGTGCCAGAAGACGCGTCACGTTGCTAGGCAACGTGACGTATTCACACAGAGAGGATCCGGGAGCTGCAGCGACACGGAAATAAACGGACGGTTCATGACAGCACCCCCCCTCAAGGACCCCTCCGGGGGACAGGACCAGGCCTAGTAGGATGAGTCTTATGGAAGGCATTAATTAAATCAGGAGAGTTCACTTGTTGGGCAGGCTCCCAGGATGAGATAATACAATTTCTTGCTACGAAGTTTGGAATCAAGAATGTGGCTAACCTCAAATTCAGGGTGTCCATGAATGAAAAGAGGTGGAGGTTTGGACATAGTTTTAGAATACCTATTAGACAACATAGGTTTTAGAAGAGACACGTGGAATACAGGATGGACTTTGAGAGTCTTGGGTAAAGCTATCCGGTAAGCGGTAGAACATACTTGACCCAGAATTCGAAAGATAACGTGGTCCCAATTTGGTAGAAGGTTGTTTGAGGCGAAGATGACGAGAAGAGATCCAAACTTTATCGCCAGGCCGATATTTGGGAGCCTTCTTCCGTCGAACATCTGCAAAGAACTTATAACGTTCAGAAGCTTTAGAAAGTTTAAGATGTATTCTCCGCCAATGACGAGATAATCTTCGGGCAGATAGATCGGAAGCAGGATTTTCAGTGGAAGAAATATGTAGAGGAAATGTTCTGGGTTGAAATCCATAGGCCGCATGAAAAGGAGAGGTCTGCAGAGAGGAATTATTTCGGGCGTTATGAGCCAATTCTGCTAATGGAAGATAAGGAGTCCAGTTAGAGTGATGATGATCCACATAGTGTCTAAGATAAGTTTCAAGGCACTAGTTAACCCTTTCGGTCTGGCCATTAGATTGCGGATGATGAGAAGTAGACAAAGAGATTGTTGTTCCAAAATGTTTACAAAGTGATCTCCAAAACCGAGAAACACATTTTTCCCCTCTATCCAAAACAATATCCAGAGGAAATCCATGTAATCTCACAATATGCAAAATGAAAAGTTCAGAAAGTCTTTTGGCAGACGGTAAGCCAGGTAAGGGAATGAAATGAGCAGTCTTAGTGAACCTGTCAACAACCACCCAAATAGTGTTGTTTCCAGCTGAAAGAGGAAGGTCTGTAATAAAGTCCATGGATACATGAGTCCAAGGCTGATGGGGTATGGGTAACGGTTGAAGTAAGCCTGAAGGTAGTTGACAAGGAGTCTTATTAGTGGCACATTGTGTACATACAGAGACATAATCTTTAACATCTTGAGTGAGAGTAGGCCACCAGACATGTTTTTTGAGATTCCAAACAGTGTTACTGATGCCAGGATGTCCAGAGAGAGGACTATCATGAGCCCAATATAGAATCTTGGAATGAAGACGTTCGGGAACAAAAAGTAGACCATCAGGAGGTTTACAAGATAAAGGAAGATCCTTCTGTATAGACTGTAAGTCTTGTAACCAAGAAGTTAATAACTGGGCTATCACTTTATGAGGTTGAAGAATGGTACCTGAATCAGGAATTGAAGTATCTTGAAATTGTCTGGAAAGGGCGTCAGCTTTAATATTCTTAGAACCAGGTATATAAGACAGATTGTAGTGAAAACGTGAGAAGAATAAAGACCAACGTGCTTGCCTAGAATTCAATCGTTTGGCCGTTTGGAGATATAATAGGTTCTTATGATCTGTGAGTATAGAAAACGGCATAGAAGTGCCCTCCAACCAATGCCTCCATTCGTCCAGGGCCATCTTAATGGCAAGCAATTCTTTATTGCCTACATCATAGTTTAATTCAGAAGGAGTGAATTTCTTAGAGAAAAATCCAACAGGATGGATCTTCCCAGTATCAGGTATTCGTTGAGAAAGAACAGCCCCAGCAGCGACAGAGGAAGTATCCACTTCTAGGATGAATTGAAAATCTGGATTTGGGTGACGGAGAATAGGTGCAGAAGAAAAAGCTTCTTTGAGACTCAAAAGCCTCAACCGCCTCTGGAGGCCATTCTTTACAATTTTGCCCCTTTCTAGTGAGAGTAGTAAGAGTTGAAGTAATAGTTGCAAAACCTTTGATGAATTTCCTGTAATAACTGGCGAATCCCAGAAAACGTTGCAAAGCTTTAAGAGAATCAGGTCTAGGCCAATCCAAAATAGCAGAACATTTAGTCGGATCCATTTCAAATCCAGATTCAGATATTACATAACCCAGAAAGGGTATGGATTTTTGATGGAATGAACATTTCTTCAGCTTAGCAAACAGATGATTGTCTCTTAAACGTTGAAGTACCCTTCTGATGTGGTGCACATGGTCTTGGTGGTTTTGAGAGAAAATCAGAATATCGTCAAGGTATATTATGACAAAGATATTCAAAAAATCATGAAAAACCTCATTCACAAAGATTTGAAAAACAGCAGGGGCATTACACAGCCCAAAAGGCATGACCAGATACTCATAATGCCCAAATCGAGTGTTAAAAGCTGTCTTCCATTCATCACCCTTGCGCATGCGGATAAGATTGTATGCACCACGTAGATCTAGTTTGGTAAATATGGTGCATCCTTGAAGATAAGTAAACAATTCAGGAATAAGGGGTAGAGGCTAACTGTTCTTGATGGCAATTTGATTTAGTCCTCTGTAATCAATACAGGGTCCGCAGTCCGCCGTCCGCCATCCTTCTTTCCTACAAAAAAGAAACCAGCTCCTACGGGAGAAGAGGAGGGTCGAATAAATCCTCTAGCCAAATTGTCTTTGATATATTCCTCCAAAGCCACATTTTCGGGTCTTGAGAGTGGGTAAGACTTGCCTCGAAGGTAAGTGGCCCCAGGAAGAAGATCAATGGGGCAATCAAAAGGACGGTGTGGAGGAAGTCGTTCAGCCTCTTTCTTGGAGAAGACATCCACAAAGTCATGATAAGGCATAGGTAGAACGTCAGGAGTTTTGCTAGTGAGAGCGATAGTAAGTGGTAACTTAGTGATTTCTTGAAGACAATTAGTCTGACATGATGTTCCCCAGGATGTGAGTTCACCACATGTCCAAGAAAAAACATAATTTATGTAAGAACTTACCTGATAAATTCATTTCTTTCATATTAGCAAGAGTCCATGAGCTAGTGACGTATGGGATATACATTCCTACCAGGAGGGGCAAAGTTTCCCAAACCTCAAAATGCCTATAAATACACCCCTCACCACACCCACAATTCAGTTTAACGAATAGCCAAGAAGTGGGGTGATAAAAAATTGCGAAAGCATATAAAATAAGGAATTGGAATAATTGTGCTTTATACAAAATCATAACCACCACAAAAAAAGGGCGGGCCTCATGGACTCTTGCTAATATGAAAGAAATGAATTTATCAGGTAAGTTCTTACATAAATTATGTTTTCTTTCATGTAATTAGCAAGAGTCCATGAGCTAGTGACGTATGGGATAATGATTACCCAAGATGTGGATCTTTCCACACAAGAGTCACTAGAGAGGGAGGGATAAAATAAAGACAGCCAATTCCTGCTGAAAATAATCCACACCCAAAATAAAGTTTAATGAAAAACATAAGCAGAAGATTCAAACTGAAACCGCTGCCTGAAGTACTTTTCTACCAAAAACTGCTTCAGAAGAAGAAAATACATCAAAATGGTAGAATTTAGTAAAAGTATGCAAAGAGGACCAAGTTGCTGCTTTGCAAATCTGATCAACCGAAGCTTCATTCCTAAACGCCCAGGAAGTAGAAACTGACCTAGTAGAATGAGCTGTAATCCTCTGAGGCGGAGTTTTACCCGACTCAACATAGGCAAGATGAATTAAAGATTTCAACCAAGATGCCAAAGAAAAGGCAGAAGCTTTCTGGCCTTTTCTAGCACCGGAAAAAATAACAAATAGACTAGAAGTCTTTCGGAAAGACTTGTTAGAGCTTTGAAATATTATGTTGAAGCTACTAACATCCAAAGAATGCAACGACTTCTCCTTAGAATTCTTAGGATTAGGACATAATGAAGGAACCACAATTTCTCTACTAATGTTGTTGGAATTCACAACTTTAGGTAAAAATTCAAAAGAAGTTCGCAACACCGCCTTATCCTGATGAAAAATCAGAAAAGGAGACTCACAAGAAAGAGCAGATAATTCAGAAACTCTTCTGGCAGAAGAGATGGCCAAAAGGAACAAAACTTTCCAAGAAAGTAATTTAATGTCCAATGAATGCATAGGTTCAAACGGAGGAGCTTGAAGAGCTCCCAGAACCAAATTCAAACTCCAAGGAGGAGAAATTGACTTAACGACAGGTTTTATACGAACCAAAGCTTGTACAAAACAATGAATATCAGGAAGAATAGCAATCTTTCTGTGAAAAAGAACAGAAAGAGCAGAGATTTGACCTTTCAAGGAACTTGCGGACAAACCCTTATCTAAACCATCCTGAAGAAACTGTAAAATTCTCGGTATTCTATAAGAATGCCAAGAAAAATGATGAGAAAGACACCAAGAAATATAAGTCTTCCAGACTCTATAATATATCTCTCTAGATACAGATTTACGAGCCTGTAACATAGTATTAATCACAGAGTCAGAGAAACCTCTTTGACCAAGAATCAAGCGTTCAATCTCCATACCTTTAAATTTAAGGATTTCAGATCCTGATGGAAAAAAGGACCTTGAGACAGAAGGTCTGGTCTTAACGGAAGAGTCCACGGTTGGCAAGAGGCCATCCGGACAAGATCCGCATACCAAAACCTGTGAGGCCATGCCGGAGCTACCAGCAGAACAAACGAGCATTCCTTCAGAATCTTGGAGATTACTCTTGGAAGAAGAACTAGAGGCGGAAAGATATAAGCAGGATGATACTTCCAAGGAAGTGATAATGCATCCACTGCTTCCGCCTGAGGATCCCGGGATCTGGACAGATACCTGGGAAGTTTCTTGTTTAGATGAGACGCCATCAGATCTATTTCTGGAAGTTCCCACATATGAACAATCTGAAGAAATACCTCTGGGTGAAGAGACCATTCGCCCGGATGCAACGTTTGGCGACTGAGATAATCCGCTTCCCAATTGTCTATACCTGGGATATGAACCGCAGAGATTAGACAGGAGCTGGATTCCGCCCAAACCAAAATTCGAGATACTTCTTTCATAGCCAGAGGACTGTGAGTCCCTCCTTGATGATTGATGTATGCCACAGTTGTGACATTGTCTGTCTGAAAACAAATGAACGATTCTCTCTTCAGAAGAGGCCAAAACTGAAGAGCTCTGAAAATTGCACGGAGTTCCAAAATATTGATCGGTAATCTCACCTCCTGAGATTCCCAAACTCCTTGTGCCGTCAGAGATCCCCACACAGCTCCCCAACCTGTGAGACTTGCATCTGTTGAAATTACAGTCCAGGTCGGAAGCACAAAAGAAGCCCCCTGAATTAAACGATGGTGATCTGTCCACCACGTTAGAGAGTGTCAAACAATCGGTTTTAAAGATATTAATTGAGATATCTTTGTGTAATCCTTGCACCATTGATTCAGCATACAGAGCTGAAGAGGTCGCATGTGAAAACGAGCAAAGGGGATCGCGTCCAATGCAGCAGTCATAAGACCTAGAATTTCCATGCATAAGGCTACCGAAGGGAATGATTGTGACTGAAGGTTTCGACAAGCTGAAATCAATTTTAGACGTCTCTTGTCTGTTAAAGACAGAGTCATGGACACTGAATCTATCTGGAAACCCAGAAAAGTTACCCTTGTCTGAGGAATCAATTAACTTTTTGGTAAATTGATCCTCCAACCATGATCTAGAAGAAACAACACAAGTCGATTCGTATGAGATTCTGCTAAATGTAAAGACTGAGCAAGTACCAAGATATCGTCCAAATAAGGAAATACCACAATACCCTGTTCTCTGATTACAGACAGAAGGGCACCGAGAACCTTTGTAAAAATTCTTGGAGCTGTAGCTAGGCCAAACGGCAGAGCCACAAACTGGTAATGCTTGTCCAGAAAAGAGAATCTCAGGAACTGATAATGATCTGGATGAATCGGAATATGCAGATATGCATCCTGTAAATCTATTGTGGACATATAATGCCCTTGCTGAACAAAAGGCAAGATAGTCCTTACAGTTACCATCTTGAACGTTGGTATCCTTACATAACGATTCAATATTTTTAGATCCAGAACTGGTCTGAAGGAATTCTCCTTCTTTGGTACAATGAAGAGATTTGAATAAAACCCCATCCCCTGTTCCGGAACTGGAACTGGCATAATTACTCCAGCCAACTCTAGATCTGAAACACAATTCAGAAATGCTTGAGCTTTCACTGGATTTACTGGGACACGGGAAAGAAAAAATCTCTTTGCAGGAGGTCTCATCTTGAAACCAATTCTGTACCCTTCTGAAACAATGTTCTGAATCCAAAGATTGTGAACAGAATTGATCCAAATTTCTTTGAAAAAACGAAACCTGCCCCCTACCAGCTGAGCTGGAATGAGGGCCGCACCTTCATGTGGACTTAGAAGCAGGCTTTGCCTTTCTAGCAGGCTTGGATTTATTCCAGACCGGAGATGGTTTCCAAACTAAAACTGCTCCTGAGGATGAAGGATTAGGCTTTTGTTCTTTGTTGAAACGAAAGGAACGAAAACGATTATTAGCCCTGTTTTTACCCTTAGATTTTTTATCCTGTGGTAAAAAAAGTTCCTTTCCCACCAGTAACAGTTGAGATAATAGAATCCAACTGAGAACCAAATAATTTGTTACCCTGGAAAGAAATGGAAAGTAGAGTTGATTTAGAAGCCATATCAGCATTCCAAGTCTTAAGCCATAAAGCTCTTCTAGCTAAAATAGCTAGAGACATAAACCTGACATCAACTCTGATAATATCAAAAATGGCATCACAGATAAAATTATTAGCATGCTGAAGAAGAATAATAATATCATGAGAATCATGATGTGTTACTTGTTGCGCTAAAGTTTCCAACCAAAAAGTTGAAGCTGCAGCAACATCAGCCAATGATATAGCAGGTCTAAGAAGATTACCTGAACACAGATAAGCTTTTCTTAGAAAGGATTCAATTTTCCTATCTAAAGGATCCTTAAACGAAGTACCATCTGACGTAGGAATAGTAGTACGTCTAGCAAGGGTAGAAATAGCCCCATCAACTTTAGGGATTTTGTCCCAAAATTCTAATCTGTCAGACGGCACAGGATATAATTGCTTAAAACGTTTAGAAGGAGTAAATGAATTACCCAATTTATCCCATTCTTGGAAATTACTGCAGAAATAGCATTAGGAACAGGAAAAACTTCTGGAATAACCACAGGAGATTTAAATACCTTATCTAAACGTTTAGAATTAGTATCAAGAGGACCAGAATCCTCTATTTCTAAAGCAATTAGTACTTCTTTAAGTAAAGAACGAATAAAATCCATTTTAAATAAATATGAAGATTTATCAGCATCAATCTCTGAGACAGAATCTTCTGAACCAGAAGAGTCATCAGAATCAGAATGATGATGTTCATTTAAAAATTCATCTGTAGGGAGAGAAGTTTTAAAAAATTTTTTACGTTTACTAGAAGGAGAAATAACAGACATAGCCTTCTTTATGGATTCAGAAACAAAATCTCTTATGTTATCAGGAACATTCTGCACCTTAGATGTTGAAGGAACTGCAACAGGCAATGGTACTTTACTAAAGGAAATATTATCTGCATTAACAAGTTTGTCATGACAATTAATGCAAACAACAGCCGGAGGAATAGCTACCAAAAGTTTACAGCAGATACACTTAGCTTTGGTAGATCCAGCACTAGACAGCGATTTTCCTGTAGTATCTTCTGACTCAGATGCAACGTGAGACATCTTGCAATATGTAAGAGAAAAAACAACATATAAAGCAAAATTGATCAAATTCCTTAAATGACAGTTTCAGGAATGGGAAAAAATGCCAAAGAACAAGCTTCTAGCAACCAGAAGCAATGAAAAAAATGAGACTGAAATAATGTGGAGACAAAAGCGACGCCCATTTTTTTTTAGCGCCAAATCAGACGCCCACATTATTTGGCGCCTAAATGCTTTTGGCGCCAAAATGACGCCACATCCGGAACGCCGACATTTTTTGCGCAAAATAACGTCAAAAAATGACGCAACTTCCGGCGACACGTATGACGCCGGAAACGGAAAAGAATTTTTTGCGCCAAAAAAATCCGCGCCAAGAATGACGCATAAAATGAAGCATTTTCTGCCCCCGCGAGCCTAACAGCCCACAGGGAAAAAAGAGTCAAAATGAAGGTAAGAAAAAAAAAATGATTAATTCAAGTGCATTATCCCAAACATGAAACTGACTGTCTGAAAATAAGGAATGTTGAACATTCTGAGTCAAGGCAAATAAATGTTTGAATACATATATTTAGAACTTTATAAAAAAGTGCCCAACCATAGCTTAGAGTGTCACAGAAAATAATATTTACTTACCCCAGGACACTCATCTACATGTTTGTAGAAAGCCAAACCAGTACTGAAACGAGAATCAGCAGAGGTAATGGTATATATAAGAGTATATCGTCGATCTGAAAAGGGAGGTAAGAGATGAATCTCTACGACCGATAACAGAGAACCTATGAAATAGACCCCGTAGAAGGAGATCACTGCATTCAAATAGGCAATACTCTCCTCACATCCCTCTGACATTCACTGCACGCTGAGAGGAAAACCGGGCTCCAACTTGCTGCGGAGCGCATATCAACGTAGAATCTAGCACAAACTTACTTCACCACCTCCATCGGAGGCAAAGTTTGTAAAACTGAATTGTGGGTGTGGTGAGGGGTGTATTTATAGGCATTTTGAGGTTTGGGAAACTTTGCCCCTCCTGGTAGGAATGTATATCCCATACGTCACAAGCTCATGGACTCTTGCTAATTACATGAAAGAAAGTAGGATTATGTAATTGGAGCCAGGGAAGACCCAAGATTATAGGAAATTGAGGAGTAGATATGACATCAAAACATATTGTCTCAGAATGAAGTATTCCAACAGAAAGTAGTATGGGTTTAGTAGCAAACTGGATGAATCCGGAACCCAAAGGATCTCCACTAACCGTAGAGACAGAAATAGTATACTTCTTTCTTAATAAGGGTATTGAGTGAGTAGACACGAACGTGGAGTCAATGAACACACCTCCAGCACCAGAATCAATAAGAGCTTGAGAATTTTTCTTATTATGTCCGAATTGAAGGGTTACTGGAACAAAGAGTTTTTTATATAGGGAATGACAAGTCTGCTGGCTTAACTTAGTTCCCTGGACAAAAGTTAAGCCCTGGCTTTTACTGGCCTGGTAGGACAATCTCTTAATAAATGTCCTTTAAGGCCACAGTATAAGCACAGGCCAAGAGTACGTCTTCTCAAGCGTTGAGTTTCTGTTAATTTTATGCTTCCCACTTCCATGGGTTCAGCCTGATCAGGAGGAGAAGCAGGAGTTACTGGATTTGAAAAACGAGGAGCCAGACTAAAAGAAGTTTGAGTTGATGACTTCTGAGTTCTCTCTCTTTCTTGTTGACGTTCACGATATCTGGTGTCGAGACTGATACAAAGATTTATCAAGGCTTCTAAGGATTCTGGGAGATCCCGATACACCAATTCATCTTTGAGACGTTCAGAAAGCCCTTTACGGAATGTGGCTCCAAGTGCTCCCTAATTCCACGTAGTTTCAGAAGCAAGAGTGCGGAACTCAATGGCATATTGCGATACTGGTTGGCTACCTTGTCTTAGGTCTAAAAGTGTGGCTTCAGCAGCGGAAGATCTTCCAGGTTTATCAAATACATTCGAAAATACAGAAAGAAAAGTATCTACATCCAGTAGTATAGGATCATTCTTTTCTAGCAAAGGTGATACCCAAGCCAAAGCTTTTCCTTTCATTAAAGAAATGAGGAATGTAATTCTAGAAGACGGAGTAGCAAAAAGAACAGGGCTATTTCGGAAATGGAGTCGGCATTGATTCAGAAAGCCCCTACAATCTTCGGGATTCCCATCATATTTGTCCGGAAGAGGTATCCTGGGACTAAGTTGTCCTTGAGACTGACTGTTTGGGATCGAAGGAGGTGATGCCTCAATAGGATTATGATTGGGAGGTGTAGGAGCAACCAGGCTCTGTAATAATGTGGTTATTTGATCAAGCTTAGAGTCCAGAGATTGCAAGTGAGTAGCATGAGATCCCAGTAATTGTCCCTGGTGAGCCACGGCCATGGATAATTCAGTGGGGTCCATTTATGGCCCGTTTGTAATGTCAGCCGTACAGGAATCAGTCCAGGGTTTAACCCAACTGCTAGCGTGGATAATAAAACACACGCTAGAACACTGTGAAATAACCAGGACGTGACCCACTCAGGAAACAAATAAACAGGTTAAATATAATGAATCTTCTTTAAGTCAAGTTTGTAGAAAACAAAGGATAATGTCCCTTTTAGCAGGTTTGAAGCAAACAGAAATAAATGTCCCTTTAAGCAGGATTGGAGTAACAAACGATAATGTTCCTTAAATCAGGATTGCAGCAACAAGTGATAATGTCCCTTTAATTAGAATTGCAGCGACAAATTATAATGTACCTTTAAACAGGATTGTAGCAACAAATGATAATGTCCCTTTAATCAGGATTGCAGCAACAAATGATAATGTACCTTTAATCAGGATTGCAGCAACAAATGATAATGTACCTTTAATCAGGATTGCAGCAACAAATGATAATGTACCTTTAATTAGGATTGTAGCAACAAATGATAAATGTCCCTTTAATCAGGATTGCAGCAACAAATGATAATGTACCTTTAATCAGGATTGTAGCAACAAATGATAATGTACCTTTAATCAGGATTGTAGCGACAAATGATAATGTCCCTTTAAAGCAGGTAGCTGGAATAAGGCACTAGCAAGGTCAGGCAGGCATAGGTCAGAGTATCCAGGCGGTAGTTATAGGGACTAGGCAAAAACAAGGTCAGGCAGGCAATGGTCAGTATTTACGGACGGCAGTTTGAGGGGTTAAGCATAGGCAAGGTCAGACAGGCAAAAGGTCAGAATATCCAAATGGCAGTTTGAAGGATAAAGCAAAAGCAAGGTCAGGCAGGCAGAAGGTCAGTATATCCAGGCAGCAGATTGAGGAATTAGATAAGGCAATAGGCAGGTTCAAAAATAGTATTCACGAGTCCCAAAGAAGAGCAAACAAACGGGCCCGAGAAGGATCTCCCACCGAGATTTAAAGGTAGAGTGGTGACGTCATCATAGGAGTTCCAGAAGACTCGTCACGTTGCTAGGCAACGTGACGTAATCACACAGAGAGGATCCGGGAGCCGCAGCCAAACGGCAATGGATGGTTCATGACAATATCTATCTTCGGCGTCCCCCATCTGTTGCAAATCTCTGCAAACACCTCAGGATGGAGAGACCATTCTCCCGGATAAAAGGATTGTCTGCTGAGGAAATCCGCTTCCCAGTAGTCCACACCCGGAATGTGGATCGCTGACAGTGAGTAGTTGTGGGCCTCTGCCCATTCCAGAAACCAAGATACTTCCCTCATTGCTAGGGAGCTCTTCGTTCCCCCCTGATGGTTGATGTAAGCCAACAAGGTTATGTTTTCTGATTGGAATCTGATAAACTGGGACAAACCCAGAAGGGGCCAAGCCTTCAAAGTATTGAAGATCGCTCGAAGTTCCAAAATGTTGATCAGGAGGAGGGATTCCTCTTGAGTCCACAGTTCCTTTGCCTTCTTGGCACCCTAAACATCTCCCCATCCTGATAGATGCGTCCGTAGTCACAATCTCCCAGGACGGTCTCAAGAAGGATGTCCCTTGGGACAGGTGATCTGGACAGAGCCACCAAGAGAGCGATTCTCTCGACCGGTTGTCCAGAGAAGTCTGTTGAGACAGATCCGAATGATCGCCGTTCCACTGTCTCAGCATGCACAGCTGAAGTGGTCTGAGATGGAATCTGGCAAAAGGAATGTTGTCCATGCTGGACACCATGAGACCAATCACCTCCATACACTGAGCCACAGAGGGCCTTAAGTAGGACTGGAGGGCAAAACATGCAGAATATAGCTTGCAACATCTCTGGTCTGTAAGGAATATTCTCATAGATATGGAATCTATTATAGTACCCAGGAACTCCACCCTGGTATTGGGAGTAAAATAAATCTTTTCTAAGTTTATCTTTACTGCTATCGTGGTCATGAACTGTCCTTCCTGAATTAAGGGAAGGATGGACCTTATTGTCTCCATCTTGAACGAGGGGACAGATAGAAATTTGTTTAAACACTTTAGGTCCAGAATTGGGCGGAAGGTTCCCCTCCTTCCTTCGGGACCACAAACAAGTTTGAATAGTATCGCAGACCTCTTTCCGCAAGAGGAACCGGTACAATGACTCCCAGGGAGGATAGATCCCTCACGCACCACAGAAAGGCTTCTCGTTTTTCTGGCCTTGAAGACAGGTTTGACAAGAGAAATCTGCCCCTGGCTGTATGAGACTTGAAACCTATCCTGTATCCCTGAGTGATGACCTCCAGGACCCACGGGTCTTGCACGTCCCCAAATCAAGGGCCCGATCCGATATGCAGCGTCGCCCGCAAAAAAACGGTGACGCCAGATTTTGCGCTAGTTTGGTATCCTATATACGGTGTAACATAGAAGTTACGCTCGTATATTTCACCCTTCGGCTGTAGTTTTTTTGCCCATAGACTGACATAGAAAACCGCGCAATTTGGAATCCAATATACAGCGCAAGGCCTTACGTGGCGAAAATGGAGAAATCTTACTCCATTTTCACCTCGCCACAAAATGCACCCGTAGCAGGCCTTGCGCTGAGTATTGGAGCACCGTAACTCCCTAAAATGCCTGCAAAAAAAAAACGTAACACCTAACGCATGCGCAATGTCTATCTACCTGTCAACCGCAATCCCCCACCGATATACCTAATAAAGTGCATTAACCCCTAAACCGCCGCTCCCGGACCCCGCCGCCACTAAATAAAGTGTTTAACCCCTAAACTGCCGCTCCCGGACCCCGCCGCCACCTACATTAAATGTATTACCCCATAATCTGACCCCCAAACACCGCCGCCACCTACAGTAAATATATTACTCCCTAATCTGACCCTCCAACACCGCCGCCAGCTACATTAAATATATTAACCCCAAACCTAAGTCTAAACCTAACACCCACTAACTTAATTATTCTTTAAATAAATCTAAATAATATTATTATTAACTAAAGTATTCCTATTTAAAACTAAATACCTGTAAAATAAACCCTAAGATAGCTACAATATAATTAATAATTACATTGTAGCTATTTTAGGATTTATATTTATTTTACTGGTATATTTGTATTCATTTAAACTAGGTACAATAGCTATTAAATACTTAATAACTATTTAATAGCTACCTAGTTAAAATAATTACAAAATTACCTGTAAAATAAATCCTAACCTAAATTACAAATACACCTAACACTACACTATAAATGAATTAAATAAATTAACTACAATTATCTAATATAAAATACAATTAAATAAACTAAACTATATTACAAAAAAACACAAAACTAAATGACAAAAAATAAAAAAATATTACAAGAATTTTAATCTAATTACACCTAATCTAAACCCCCTAATAAAATAAAATAGCCCCCCAAAATAATAAAATTTCCCTACCCTAAAATAAATTACAAAGTAACCAGCTTTTTGCGGGGCATTGCCCCAAAGTAACCATTGCTTTTTGCGGGGCATTGCCACCCGATCCCCCCTTAAATAAACCTAACACTACCCCATTGAAGATCACCCTACCTTGAGCCGTCTTCACCCAGCCGGGCCGAACTCTACTTCCGATGTGGGCACAAGTGGTCCTCCAGCCGGGCAGAAGTCTTCATCCAATCGGGGCAGAAGAGGTCCTCCATCCAGCAGAAGTCTTCATCCAAGCGGCATCTTCTATCTTCATCCTTGCGGCGATGAGCGGCTCCATCATGAAGACCTCCGGCGCGGAACATCCTCCTCGGCCGACAACGACCCGACGAATGGCTAATCCTTTAAATGACATAATCCAAGATGGTGTCCCTCAAATTCTGATTGGCTGATAGGATTCTATCAGCCAATCGGAATTAAGGTAGGAAAAATCCAATTGGTTGATTTAATCAGCCAATTGGATTTGGATTGAATTAAAGGACCAGCCATTCATCGGGTAGTCGTCGGTTGAGGAGGATGTTCCGCGCCGGAGGTCTTCATGATGGAGCCGCTCATCGCCGCAAGGATGAAGATAGAAGATGCCGCTTGGATGAAGACTTCTGCTGGATGGAGGACCTCTTCTGCCCCGATTGGATGAAGACTTCTGCCCGGCTGGAGGACCACTTGTGCCTGCATCGGATGAAGAGTTCGGCCCGGCTGGGTGAAGACGGCTCAAGGTAGGGTGATCTTCAATGGGGTACTGTTAGGTTTATTTAAGGGGGGATCGGGTGGGTTTTAGAGTAGGGGTGTGTGGGTTGTAATGTTGGGGGGGTATTCTATTGCTTTTTTTTTTTTAAAGGTAAAAGAGCTGATTACTTTGGGGCAATGCCCCGCAAAAAGCCCTTTTAAGGGCTGGTAAAAGAGCTGGTTACTTTGTAATTTAGTTTAGGGTAGGGAAATTTTATTATTTTGGGGGGCATTTTTATTTTATCAGGGGTCTTAGATTAGGTGTAATTAGATTAAAATTCTTGAAATATTTTTTTATTTTTTGTAATTTAGTGTTTGTGGTTTTTTGTAATATAGTTTAGTTTATTTAATTGTATTTTATATTAGATAATTGTAGTTAATTTATTTAAAATAAATACAAATATACCTGTAAAATAAATATAAATCCTAAAATAGCTACAATGTAATTATTAATTATATTGTAGCTATCTTAGGGTTTATTTTACAGGTAAGTAGTTTTAAATAGGAATACTTTAGTTAATAATATTAATATTATTTAGATTTATTTAAAGAATAATTAAGTTAGGGGGTGTTAGGGTTAGACTTAGGTTTGGGGTTAATATATTTAATATAGCTGGTGGCAGTGTAGGGGGATCAAATTAGGGGTTAATATATTTAATGTAGCTGGCGGCGGTGTAGGGGGGTCAGATTAGGGAGTAATATATTTACTGTAGGTGGCGGCGGTGTAGGGGGATCAGATTAGGGGTTAATATATTTAATGTAGCTGGCGGCGGTGTAGGGGGGCAGATTAGGGGGTAATATATTTACTGTAGGTGGCGGCGGTGTAGGGGGATCAGATTAGGGGTTAATATATTTAATGTAGCTGGCAGCAGTGTAGGGGGGGTCAGATTAGAGGGCAATATATTTACTGTAGCTGGTGGCGGTGTAGGGGGATCAGATTAGGGGTAATATATTTAATGTAGCTGGCGGCGGGGTCCAGGAGCGGCGGTTTAGGGGTTAAACACTTTATTTAGTGGCGGCGGGGTCCGGGATTAATACATTTATTATTAGGAGTGAGGGGGGATTGCGGATATAGGGGTATACGTGTCGGGATGATGTTTGGGAGGCGTGTTATACAGTTATGGGAGATTTTATACTTTAGTAAGTTTTTTTAGGCGCAGGCAGTTTCTAAAGTGCCGTAAGTCACTGGCGACTCCAGAAATTTGTACTTACGCTTATTTCTGGACATCGCTGGTTTGTCCGACTTACGGCACTTTAGCAACTGCCGGCGGGGTATATTGGATACCCCGATGTGCGAGGTGAAGCTACGGGCGGCGTGGGTTACCTCGCTTGCGCCGAAAACAACACCGTATATCGGATCGGGCCCCAAGCGTCCGAAAAGAGAAATAGTCTGCCCCCTACCAGATCCATAGCCGGATCAAGGGCAGCCGATCCATGCCGACTTTCTCTCAGAGGGCTTCTTGTTTTGCTTGGACATATTCCAGGACTGAGCCGGCTTCAAAGTCCCCTTAGATTGCTCTGTCTTTGCGAAGGGCTGCTGATGTTGGGATTTATCCGAACGAAAGGAGCGAAAATTAGGACCTTGCCCTTATCCTGGGGTAAAAAGGCAACCTTGCCTCCCATAACTGTGGAGATAATTGTGTCCAGGCCTGGACCAAATAGAATCTTTCCCTTAAATGGGAGGGAAAGAAGTCTCGACTTCGAAGTCATGTCCGCAGACCAGGACTTAATTCATAGTGCCCTACGGGCTTGAACAGAAAAACCTGAAGACATAGCATTCAGGCGAATAATCTGCATATTTGCATCACAAATAAAAGAATTCGCTACCCTTAAGGGTTTTATTATTTCTTGGATAACGTCGAGGGGATCTTCCACCTCGATCAGATAAGGATTTGTACCAGTAGGTAGCCGCTCAAGCAACCGTAGCTGTAGGTTGAAACAAATATCCCATATGTTGAAACATCTTAACAGAGTTTCTATCTTCTTATCCGTGAGCTCTTTAAACGATGAACTATCCTCAAGCGAGATAGTAGTTTGCTTAGCAAGCGTGGAGATAGCGCCATCTACCTTGGGGATAGAACCCCAAAACTCCAATCGGGAGTCCGTTATCGGGAACAATTTTTTAAAGGAAGAAGGGGAAAATGAAGAACCAAGTCTTTCCCATTCATTCTTAATAATGTTCGCCATCTTTACGGGAACAGGGAAAGTCTGTGGTACAACCCTGTCCTCGTAGACCTGATCTAATTTAGGAAACAAAGGTTCCTCTGGCAATTTAGGCTCTGGGACCTCTAAAGTAGCCAAAACTTCCTTTAGCAGAAAGCATAAATGTTCAATCCTAAATCTAAAGTCTGGTTCCTCCGCAGCTGGAGGCTTAGAGGCAGCAGATTCCGACCCAAAAAGAGCATCCTCTGAAGTATCAGAGGCGTCTTCATTAGTGGATAATCTTGTATCAGATAAATCCAACAAGCTAGTAGATGACCCTGAGAAGGATAGCAATATTTGACCTTTCGCTTGCACTTAGCAGGGCGAGGTAAAGCCCTAAAGGCCGCAGACACTGCCGTTTGTAACTGCTCAGCAAAGTCTGGCGGTAAAAGGGCCCCTCCAGATGGAGTATTAGCAGTGCTATGGGAAGCTGCATGTGTATTGGGAGATGACTGTAGGGTGCGCACCTCATGGGACGGATACTCTTCAGAGGTGGATGGATCCGTGGTACTAAACATATTAACTTTTTTGACATGATTACATTATCAAGGCATGTGGAACATAATTGAGCAGGCGGGTCTACCGTGGCCTCCTCACAATATAGACATGTATTAGACTTAGGTAAAGAGAGAGTATCCTCTAACGCTTTAGAATCCTCCATAGCTTGCGCTTATAAAGCAGACACTGTTGATAATAAGATAAAATGGCACCTTTATACCCCCAATGGCTGCAGCACTCACAACCTCCTATGACCCAGGCCCAACAGAGAAACCTCTTCGTCGCCTGTAAACTGCACGGTCAGGAAAGAGGAAATAAGTGTGACCACATCCGATCACGTGGTATGCAATGCAGGACCGCCCCTGGTATAGAAAAAAGCGCGCGAAGCCTTTCAGGCTGCACAGCTTACCAAGACGAAAGTAAAACCTGTACGTTCCAACATCTGCCTGAGCCTCATCTCACACATGTCACAGCATAATCATAATAAAATAAAATTATATGATTAATTCCCCCTGTTCAATAACCCCCCTCCGGAGATATTAACCCTTGATTCCATACAGCTAAAAGGAGTCACACTATGACCCTGTCTTCTTGCATTATCATATGTGTATAAAAAATGTAACAATCTTACCGGAATCTATGCCGTGAAACAGAAACACAGCCTCTCAAGTTTGACAGTGTTGTAGCATCACTCCTGACATTGACTTGAGTGATGGAAGAAGGCAGTGAAACACTGATCGCTTAGGAGCTGGGTTCGCAGAAAGACTTTCCCTGTATCTCCAGACCCTAACTTTCGTCAATGCTCTGAGAGGCTGACAAGACTACTTAAAACTCCAGTCCCATTTCAAAGGGTAGATATCCTTCATAAGAAACTACTCTGAATCTTCTCTGCCAACCTCCTGTGAGGAAAGGTAAAGAATGACTAGGATATGAGGGAAGTAGAGGGAGTATTTAAGCCTTTGGCTGGGGTGTCTGCCTCCTCCTGGTGGCCATGTTCAGTATTCCCAACAGTAAGGAATGATGCTGTGGACTCTCCTCATATTAAGAAGGAAAACAAATTATGTAAGAACTTACCTGATATATTCATTTCTTTCATATTGGCAAGAGTGCATGAGCTAGTGACGTATGGGATATACAATCCTACTAGGAGGGGCAAAGTTTCCCAAACCTCAAAATACCTATAAATACATCCCTCACCACACCCACAATTCAGTTTAACGAATAGCCAAGTAGTGGGGTGATAGAAAAAGGAGTAAAAAGCATCAAAAAATGCAACTGGAAATATAATTGTGCTTTACACAAAAAAACATAACCACCATAAAAAGGGTGGGTCTCTTGCCAATATGAAATAAATGAATTTATCAGGTAAGTTCTTACATAAATAATGTTTTCTTTCATGTAATTGGCAAGAGTCCATGAGCTAGTGACATATGGGATAGTAATACCCAAGATGTGGTACTCCACAGAAGAGTCACTAAAGAGGGAGGGATAAAAATAAAAACAGCCATTTCCGCTGAAATAATTAAATCCACATCCAAAACAAATTTTTTTTCTCATAATTGAAAAGAAAAAAACTTAAAACATAAGCAGAGGAATCAAACTGAAACAGCTGCCTGAAGAACTTTTCTACCAAAAACTGCTTCCGAAGAGGCAAATACAGCAAAACGGTAGAATTTAGTAAATGTATGCAAAGAAGACCAAGTTGCTGCTTTGCAAATCTGATCAACTGAAGCTTCATTCTTAAAAGCCCACAAAGTGGAGACTGAGCTAGAAGAATGAGCTGTGATTCTCTGAGGCGGGGCCTGACCCGACTCCAAATAAGCCTGATGAATCAAAAGTTTTAACCAGGATGCCAAGGAAATGGCAGAAGCTTTCTGACCTTTCCTAGGACCAGAAAAGACAACACATAGACTAGAAGTCTTCCTGAAATCTTTAGTAGCTTCAACATAATAGTTCAAAGCTCTTACAACATCCAGAGAATGTAAGAATTCTTAGGATTAGGACACAAAGAGGGAACAACAATTTCACTAATAATGTTGTTAGAATTCACAACTTTCGGTAAAAATGTAAATGAAGTCCGCAAAACTGCCTTATCCTGATGGAAAATCAGAAAAGGAGACTCACAAGAGCAGATCATTCGTAAACTCTTCTAGCAGAAGAGATAGCCAAAAGGAACAACACTTTCCAAGAAAGTAGTTTAATATCCAAAGAATGCATAGGCTCAAAAGGAAGAGCCTGTAAAGCCTTCAAAACCAAATTAAGACTCCAAGGAGGAGAGATTGATTTAATGACAGGCTTGATACGGACCAAAGCCTACACAAAACAGTGAATATCAGGAAGCTTAGCAATCTCTCTGTGAAATAAAACAGAAAGAGCAGAGATTTGTCCCTTCAAGGAACTTGCAGACAAACCTTTATCCAACTGTAAAATTCTAGGAATTCTAAAAGAATGCCAGGAGAATTTATGAGAAGAACACCATGAAATATAAATCTTCCAAACTTGACAATAAATCTTCCTAGAAACAGATTTACAAGCCTGTAACATAGTATCAATCACTGAGTCTGAGAAACCTTTATGACTAAGCACTAAGCGTTCAATCTCCATACCTTCAAATTTAACGATATGAGATTTTGATGGAAAAACGGTCCTTGAGACAGAAGGTCTGGTCTTAAAGGAAGTGGCCAAGGTTGGCAACTGGACATCCGGACAAGATCTGCATACCAGAACCTGTGAGGCCATGTTGGAGCTACCAGAAACACAAACTATTGTTCCACGATGATCTTGGAGATCACTCTTGGAAGAAGAACTAGAGGCAGGAAGATATAAGCAGGTTGGTAAAATCAAGGAACTGTTAACGCATCCACCGACTCCGCCCAATGATCACTGGACCTGGACAAGTACCTGGGAGGTTTCTTGTTTAGATGGGAAGCCATCAGATCTATTTCTGGAAGACCCCACATCTGAACAATCTGAAAAAAACATCTGGATGGAGAGACCATTCCCCCGGATGTAAAGTCTGATGGCTGAGATAATCTGCTTCCCAATTGTCTACACCAGGAAAGTATCCAAGATACTTCTTTCATAGATAGGGAAGTGTGAGTCCCACCCTGATGATTGACATATGCCATAGTTGTGATATTGTCTGTCTGAAAACAAATGAATGGTTTTCTCTTCAACAGAGGCCAAAACAGAAAATAGCACGGAGTTCTAAAATATTCATTGGTAACCTCGCTTCTTGAGATTCTCAAACCCCTTGTGCTGTCAGATCCCCAGACAGCTCCCCAACCTGAAAGACTTGCATCTGTTGTGATTATAGTCCAGGTTGGACGAACAAAAAAAGGCCCCTAGAACTAAATGATGGTGATCTAACCACCAAGTCAGAGAGAGTCGAACTTTGGGATTTAAGGATATTAATTGTGATATCCTTGTATAATCCATGGACCATTGACTCAGCATACAAAGCTGAAGAGGTCTCATATGAAAATGAGCAAAGGGGATCGCGTCCGATGCTGCAGTCATGAGACCTAAAACTTCCATGCACATAGCCACTGAAGGGAATGATTGAGACTGAAGGTTTCGACAAGCTGAAACTAATTTTATTCGTCTCTTGTCTGTTAGAGACTGATTCATGGACACTGAATCTATCTGGAAACCTAAAAAGGTGAACCTTGTCTGAGGAATCAAGGACCTTTTTGGTAAATTGATCCTCCAACCATGTCTTTGAAGAAACACCACTAGTTGAATCGTGTGAGATTTGGCAGAATGTAAAAACTGAGCTAGTACCAAGATATTGTCCAAATAATGAAACAGTAGGGCACCGAGAACTTTTGAAAAAATTCTTGGAGCTGTCGCTAGGCCAAAAGGAAGAGCGGCAAATTGGTAATGTTTGTCTAGAAAAGAGAATCTCAGAAACTGATAGTGATCTGGATGAATCGGAATATGAAGATATGCATCCTGTAAGTCTATCGTGGACATAATGACCTTGCTAAACAAAAGGCAGAATAGTCCTTATAGTCACCATTTTGAAAGTTGGCACTCTTACAAAACGATTCACAATTTTCAGATCCAGAAATGGCCTGAATGAATTTTCTTTCTTTGGGACAATGAATATATTTGAATAAAACCCCAGACCCTGTTCCTGAAACGGAACTGGAATGATTACCCCTGTAAGCTCTAGATCTGAAACACACTTTAGAAAAGCCTGAGCCTTCACTGGATTTGCTGGAACGTGCAAGAGAAAAAATCTTCTCACAGGAGGTCTTACTCTGAATCCCAGTCAATACCCTTGAGAGACAATACTCTGAATCCATTGATTTTGGACAGAATCTGCCCACATATTTTGGAATAATTTTAACCTGCACCCCACCAGCTGAGCTGGAATGAGGGCCGCACCTTCATGCGGACTTGGGGGCTGGCTTTGGTTTCTTAAAAGGCTTGGATTTATTCCAACTTAAAGAAGGTTTCCAATTAGAACCTAATTATTTGGGGGAAGGATTGTCTTTCTGTTCCTTATTCTGTTGAAAAGAACGCAAACTATTAGAAGCTTTAGATTTACCCTTAGATCTTTTATCCTGAGGTAAAAAAACTCCCTTTACCCCAGGGACAGTTGAAATAATTGAATCCAACTGAGTACCAAATAAATTGTTACCTTGGAGAGACAGAGATAGTAATCTCAACTTGGATACCATGTCAGCATTCCAATATTTGAGCCACAAAGCTCTTCTAGCTAAAATAGCTAAAGACATAGATTTAACATCAATATTGATGATATCAAAAATAGCATTACAGATAAAATGATTAGCATGTTGAAGCAAGCGAACAATGCTAGACAAATCAGAATCTGTTTCCTGTTGTGCTAAGCTTTCCAACCAAAAAGTTGATGCAGCTGCAACATCAGCCATAGATATAGCAGGCCTAAGAATATAGCCAGACAATAAATAAGCTTTCCTTAGATAAGATTCAAGTTTCTTATCTAAAGGATCCTTAAAAGAAGTACTATCTTCAATAAAAATAGTAGTACGTTTGGCAAGAGTAGAAATAGCCCTATCAACTTTGGGGATTTTTTCCCAAAACTCCAATCTAGCTACTGGCAAAGGATACAACTTTTTAAACCTAGAAGAAGGAATAAAAGAAGTACCAGGTCTATTCCATTCCTTTGAAATCATATCAGAAATTGCATCAAGAACTGGAAAAACCTCTGGAGTAACCACAGGAGGTTTATAAACACAATTTAAACGTTTACTAGTTTTAGTATCAAGAGGACTAGTTTCCTCAATATCCAAAGTAATCAACATCTCTTTTAACAAGGAACGAATATACTCCATCTTAAAGAGATAAGTAGATTTGTCAGTGTCAATATCTGAGGTAGGATCTTCTGAACCAGAAAGATCCTCATCAGAGGAAGATAAATCAGTATGTTGTCGGTCATTTGAAATGTCATCAACTTTATGAGAAGTTTTAAAAGACCTTTTACGTTTATTAGAAGGCGGAATAGCAGTCAAAGTCTTCTGAATCGAATCAGCAATAAAATCTTTTATATTCACAGGGATATAATGTACATTAGATTTTGAAGGAACACCAGGCATTGTACTGATACTGATGGATACATTCTCTGCATGTAAAAGCTTATCATGACAACTGTTACATACTACAGCTGGAGATATAATCTCCGCTAATTTACAACAGATACACTTATCTTTGGTAGAACTGTTATCAGGCAGCAGGGTTCCAACAGTGGTTTCTGAGACAGGATCAGATTGAGACATCTTGCAAATGTAAGAGAAAAAATAAAAAACATAAAAGCAAAATTATCAATTTCCTTATATGGCAGTTTCAGGAATGGGAAAAAAATGCAAACAGCATAGCCCTCTGAGCATAAAAAAAAGACAAGAGGGGCGGAGCTTGCCATCGACCTGAGCAGCAGCACTTCTGTGAAGCTACGTGCAGATTTGGCAAATTTAAAGTATTTTAGTGCATATTTCAGAGGTATTTCGATGTGAAAGACCCCCTGGGCACAAGCTACACAAACGCAATCAGTCCGGTACTGATTTGGAAGAGTGTCGTGGGGGCCCGCAGCGCATCAGAACACCAGTTCCAGCAAATTTCCAGGAAAGACCGCAACTGCGGCCTACACCGGGACCCTCGGCCACCAGGAAGTCAGAGAAAATATCAGAAACTTCACAGAAAGCTGACAAACAGCAAGGTCAAGCATTATATGATCCGCAGGGGTGAGATTATAAGCATTTACATGCACTTATAGACTGTTAAGCATTACCAACGCTCAGGAGGCTTGACTTTAGGATGAAGTAGTAAGAGATTGAATCTACACACCTCCATAACAGCCTATAAATATAAGGGTACACTGGGACTACGGGGACATACTAAAGGGATTAAATTGAATGCTGCAGTGCCCACAGGATACCCCAACAGGAGGATTAGTGGCGGGAAAACCCGCCATCTTTATTCAGAGCCCCAATAGTGAGACAACACTCAAGCTGCAATGGTACTGATTAGAAATGGTACATCCGACCACTTATTCACTATAGCCCTTCAGGGGATCCGATAGACATCTAAACATAAGGGGTCTGTCAACACTTAAGTTCTTGAATCAAATTGCCGCATATTAGGGCTACTGCTGACCCTCAGCAGGACCTAAGCCACTGAATCTGATACAACGCTCCTAAAAGCCTGGAAGTCTTAGCTACGCAGCAACACCACCACAATACGGTACTACTCTCTCCCCTCCCTTTTCCTATCATCCAGAAATGGTGGCAGGTCATATCCTTAGTTCCCTTCTCTGTTACCGTCCTGTGAGGACACTGACCCCGGGGAGTAGAGTTATGTTAGCTAAGCCGAACACCTAAATCACTTTATCTGAGTGGGTGCATCTTACAGCTAAGAGACCTCACACAATCACCCTGCTTCATTCCCTGGGCCTGAGGTTTTTGTTCTTCGCCTGGAGGCCTGGGATACCGTAGGAGGCATTCTATACAGGCCCTTGTGCTGACAACCTGTTGCCCTCAGATAGTTCTGTCCAGAATAACCAGGCCTAAAAAGATGATGTAACATTAAAGCCCAATCCTGAATGTGGACTCAGTGGGTTTCCCTTTCTATGTAACCTCTATAAACCATTCCAAACAAATCAAGCGCCTGTGCCCCGTTATTAGAATACAGCCAAACTACACTTTTTACTGCTGTCAATTGCAATGAAGGGACGGAATCAATCTGTTAAGGACTACCTGTCAAGGTCCAAGCTAAAAAAGAAGCAGATTGCTTTAGACTCTGTTCTTGACACAGAATCACAACCCTCTTCTCCTAAAAGTCCTCCAGCAACACCAGCGGTGGCCTCATCAAATGGGGAGCTTCTGCAACAGATCAAGCAACTATTTAAAGAAGAAATGAGAGCTGCCCTTTCTGAATTGAAGCAGGACATTTCTGATATCGGAGACCACACTGCCTCTCTGGAAGATAAAGTTGATATCTCAGATGAAATACCCACTCTTCAGTCGACAATACAAGTTCAGCAAGAACGGATTCAGAAGCAGGAGGATTCTTTGGAGGACCTTGAAAACAGGTCTAGAAGGTCAAATATCAGAATTCGCAATCTTCCTGAGTCATACAGCAACCTGTCGGAAACAATCACAAAGCTCTTCCAACAGATACAACCAGAGTTGGATCCCTCTCTATTGCTCATGGACAGAGTACACAGGGCACTAGCCAAACCACCAACCCCATTCAGCTGCAAGGGATATGGTCACCAAACTACACTAATTTCATGCCAAAGATCAGATCATGCAAGCTCTGCGTAAACTGCCTAAGATTACCTTCGAAGGCCATGTCCTACAATTGTATGCAGATCTGTCACCAACCCCTCTCAGGAGAAGAAGGGAACTTAAACCGATTGTATCCATAATCATCAAGGCACAGATTAAATAACGGTGGGGATTTCCATTCAAACTCCTCTTCATGTATGACAGAAACTCCTACTAATGTTCTTCTCTCCCTGAAGGACAAGCAATCCTAGAAAAGCTGAATTTGGAAGGGGCTTCATTAGAGGTTTCTTCCTCTCCTAAACCACAGCGTAAAGCAATAGGAAGGGAGTGGACTCCAGTAAGCAGAAATGGAAAGAACTCCAGATCCAGACAAGAGCCTGAGAGCCCCACCTGAAGCTATTCAAGCAAACATCCTGGGTCTTATTTGAAATGACTTGCGCTGATAGCCCTCTTGCTCTGGGGCTAAGTATACTTTGTCTGTTCTCATTTGCATACACTTCCTAATGTGTATGCTACGTTTGGAATCTCTTGGCACCCTTTGCCTATCCCTTCCCCCACCCTACTGAGTCCACTAATTTAACATTTAACTATGGGAGGCATTAGGCCCCCAATTGCTTTCAGGTTATTTTTCCTGATTATCAGGTTATGTTTGTTGATGTTGATTAATGTTGTACTGCAGTTGCAGTTGTTTACAGATTATGCTTACCTCATTTTTTCCTACAGGTTAAATCCACAGATCCAATCAAGTATAAAGGTACCAACTATGTTTACAATGCTGTCAGGGTCTATTTATTGTATTGTGTTTCAGTGCTTCAGGTCTATTTGAATTGCTCTTGAGGGTTACATTATGTTTTTTTGCAGCCCCCTCTGGCCATATTTTATACATCCCCCATCCTCTAAACACCCAAATCATGACACTTGATATCATCACACATTATGTGAGAGTGCTGCACTCTAATGTGAAACGACGAAAAGGCTATTACTACCCATAAGTCACTGAACGCACACATTGTATTTATGCAGGAAACGCACTTCACCAAATCCTTAACCCCTAAGTACTGGGACAAGGCATACTCCTTAAAGTTCAACGCTACTTGCCTTAAAAAGAAATGCAGAGTCTCTATCCTTCTCCACAATAGTATTAATTTTCAGGAAGAAGAAACCCATGTGGACAAACAACATAATTTATGTAAGAACTTACCTGATAAATTCATTTCTTTCATATTAGCAAGAGTCCATGAGCTAGTGACGTATGGGATATACATTCCTACCAGGAGGGGCAAAGTTTCCCAAACCTTAAAATGCCTATAAATACACCCCTCACCACACCCACAATTCAGTTTAACGAATAGCCAAGAAGTGGGGTGATAAGAAAAAAGTGCGAAAGCATATAAAATAAGGAATTGGAATAATTGTGCTTTATACAAAAAAATCATAACCACCACAAAAAAGGGCGGGCCTCATGGACTCTTGCTAATATGAAAGAAATGAATTTATCAGGTAAGTTCTTACATAAATTATGTTTTCTTTCATGTAATTAGCAAGAGTCCATGAGCTAGTGACGTATGGGATAATGACTACCCAAGATGTGGATCTTTCCACACAAGAGTCACTAGAGAGGGAGGGATAAAATAAAGACAGCCAATTCCTGCTGAAAATAATCCACACCCAAAATAAAGTTTAATGAAAAACATAAGCAGAAGATTCAAACTGAAACCGCTGCCTGAAGTACTTTTCTACCAAAAACTGCTTCAGAAGAAGAAAATACAACAAAATGGTAGAATTTGGTAAAAGTATGCAAAGAGAACCAAGTTGCCACTTTGCAAATCTGATCAACCGAAGCTTCATTCCTAAACGCCCAGGAAGTAGAAACTGACCTAGTAGAATGAGCTGTAATCCTATGAGGCGGAGTCTTACCCGACTCAAAATAGGCAAGATGAAATAAAGATTTCAACCAAGATGCCAAAGAAATGGCAGAAGTTTTCTGGCCTTTCTAAAACCGGAAAAGATAACAAATAAACCAGAAGTCTTTCGGAAAGACTTAATAGCTTCAACATAATATTTCAAAGCTCTAATAACATCCAAAGAATGCAACGATTTCTCCTTAGAATTCTTAGGATTAGGACATAATGAAGGAACCACAATGTTTCTACTAATGTTGTTGGAATTCACAACTTAGGTAAAAATTCAAAAGAAGTTCGCAACACCGCCTTATCCTGATGAAAAATCAGAAAAGGAGACTCACAAGAAAGAGCAGATAATTCAGAAACTCTTCTGGCAGAAGAGATGGCCAAAAGGAACAAAACTTTCCAAGAAAGTAATTTAATATCCAATGAATGCATAGGTTCAAATGGAGGAGCTTAAAGAGCCCCCAGAACCAAATTCAAACTCCAAGGAGGAGAAATTGACTTAATGACAGGCTTTATACGAACCAAAGCTTGTACAAAACAATGAATATCAGGAAGAATAGCAATCTTTCTGTGAAAAAGAACAGAAAGAGCAGAGATTTGACCTTTCAAGGAACTTGCGGACAAACCCTTATCTAAACCATCCTGAAGAAATTGTAATATTCTTGGTATTCTAAAAGAATGCCAAGAAAAATGTTGAGAAAGACACCAAGAAATATAAGTCTTCCAGACTCTATAATATATCTCTCTGGATACAGATTTACGAGCCTGTAACATAGTATTAATCACAGAGTCAGAGAAACCTCTTTGACCAAGAATCAAGCGTTCAATCTCCATACCTTTAAATTTAAGGATTTCAGATCCTGATGGAAAAAAGGACCTTGAGACAAAAGGTCTGGTCTTAACGGAAGAGTCCACGGTTGGCAAGAGGCCATCCGGACAAGATCCTCATACCAAAACCTGTGAGGCCATGCCGGAGCTACCAGCAGAACAAACGAGCATTCCTTCAGAATCTTGGAGATTACTCTTGGAAGAAGAACTAGAGGCGGAAAGATATAGGCAGGATGATACTTCCAAGGAAGTGAAAATGCATCCACTGCCTCCGCCTGAGGATCCCGGGATCTGGACAGATACCTGGGAAGTTTCTTGTTTAGATGAGAAGCCATCAGATCTATTTCTGGAAGTTCCCACATTTGAACAATCTGAAGAAATACCTCTGGTTGAAGAGACCATTCGCCCGGATGCAACGTTTGGCGACTGAGATAATCCGCTTTCCAATTGTCCATACCTGGGATATAAACCGCAGAGATTTAGACAGGAGCTGGATTCCGCCCAAACCAAAATTCGAGATACTTCTTTCATAGCCAGAGGACTGTGAGTCCCTCCTTGATGATTGATGTATGCCACAGTTGTGACATTGTCTTATCTGAAAACAAATGAACAACTCTCTCTTCGGAAGAGGCCAAGACTGAAGAGCTCTGAAAATTGCACGGAGTTCCAAAATATTGATCGGAAATCTCACCTCCTGAGATTCCCAAACCCCTTGTGCCGTCAGATACCCCCACACAGCTCCCCAACCTGTAAAACTAGCATCTATTGAGATTATAGTCCAGGTCGGAAGAACAAAGAAGCCCCCTGAACTAAACGATGGTGATCTGTCCACCATGTCAGAGAGTGTCGTAAAATCGGTTTAAAGATATAACTTGAGATATCTTTGAGTAATCCCTGCACCATTGGTTCAGCATACAGAGCTGAAGAGGTCGCATGTGAAAACGAGCAAAGGAGATCGCATCTGATGCGGCAGTCCTAAGACCCAACATTTCCATGCATAAGGCTACCAAAGGGAATGATTGTGACTGAAGGTTTTGACAAGCTGATATCAATGTTAAACTTCTCTTGTCTGACAAGGACAGAGTCATAGACACTGAATTTATCTAGAAACCTAAAAAGGTTACCCTTGTCTGAGGAATCAATGAACTGATTGGTAAATTGATCCTCCAACCATGAACTTGAAGAAACAACACAAGTCGATTCGTATGAGATTCTACGAAAATGAGAAGACTGAGCAAGTACCAAGATATCGTCCAAATAAGGAAATACCAAAACCCTATTCTCTGATTACAGAAAGAAGGGCACCGAGAACCTTTGAAAAAAATTCTTGGAACTGAGGCTAGGCCAAACGGTAGAGCCACAAAACTGGTAATGCTTGTCTAAAAAGAGAATCTCAGACACTAAAAGTAATCTGGATGAATCGGAATATGCAGATACACATCCTGTAAATCTATTGTAGACATATAATGCCCTTGCTAAACAAAAGGCAGGATAGTCCTACAGTAACCATCTTGAATGTTGGTATCCTAACATAACGATTCAATAATGATAGATCCAGAACTGGTCTGAAGGAATTGACCTTCTTTGGTACAATGAAGAGATAAAATAAAACCCCAGCCCCTGTTCCAGAACTGGAACTGGCATAAATACTCCAGCCAACTCTAGATCTGAAACACATTTCAGAAATGCTGAGCCTTGCTGTGTTAACTGGGACACGGGAAAGAAAAGAATCTCTTAGCAGGAGGCCTTAACTTGAAGCCAATTCTGTACCTTTCTGAAACAATGTTTCTGAAACCAGAGATTAAGAACGGAATTGATCCAAATTTCTTTGAAGAAAACGTAATCTGCCCCATACCAGCTGAGCTGGAATAAGGGCCGCACCTTCATAGGTACTTAGGAGCTGGCTATAGGTTTCTATAAAGCTCGGATATATTCCAAACTGAAAATAGTTTCCAAACTGATACCGCTCCTGAGGATGAAGGATCAGGCTTTTGTTCCTTGTTGTGAGGAAAGGAACGAAATGATTATTTACCCTGGAAAGAAAGGGAAAGCAAAGTTGACTTAGAAGACATGTCAGCATTCCAAGTTTAATCCATAAAGCTTTTCTAGCTAAAATAGCTAGAGACATATACCTGACATCAACTCTAATGATATCAAAAGATGGTATCACCAATAAAATTATTAGCATGTTATAGAATAATAATAATGCTATAAAATTATGATCTGTTACTTGTTGCGCTAAAGCTTCTAACCAAAAAGTTGAAGCTGCAGCAACATCCGCTAAAAATATAGCAGGTCTAAGAAGATTACCTGAACATAAGTAAGCTTTTCTTAGAAAGGATTCAATTTTCCTATCTAAAGGATCCTTAAATGAAGTACTATCTGCCATAGGAATAGTAGTACATTAGCAGGAGTAGAGACAGCCCCATAACCTTAGGGATTTTTGTCCCAAAAAACTCTAATCTGTCAGATGGCACAGGATATAATTTGCTTAAACGTCTAGAAGGAGTAAATAAATTACCCAAATTATTCCATTCCCTGGAAATTACTTCAGAAATAGCATCAGGGAGATAAAACACTTCTGGAATAACTACCTTATTTAAACGTTTACATTTAGTATCAAGAGGACCAGAATCCTCTATTTCTAATGCAAATAACACTTCTTTAAGTAAAGAACGAATAAATTCCATCTTGAACAAATACAAAGATTTATCAGCATCAAAATGATGATGTTCATTTAAAAATTCATCTGAAAAAAAGAGAAGTTTTAAAAGACTTTTATGTATACTAGAAGGAGAAATAACAGACATAGCCTTCTTAATGGATTTAAAATAAATAAAATCTCTTATGTTATCAGGAACACTCTGAAAATTAGATGTTGACGGAACAGCAACAGGTAATGTAACAGTACTAAAGGAAATTTTATCTGCATTAATAAGTTTGACATGACATGCAATACAAATAACAGCTGGAGAAACAGATACCAAAAGTTTATAGCAGACTTAGCTTGGTAGCTCCAGCACTGTGCAGTGATTTTCCTGTAGTAACTTCTGACTCAGTTGCAACGTGGAACATCTTGCAATATGTAAAAGAAAAAAACAACATATAAAGCAAAATTGATCAAATTCCTTAAATGACAGTTTCAGGAATGGGAAAAAAATGCCAGTGAACAAGCTTCTAGCAACCAGAAGCAATAAATAATGAGACTTAAATAATGTGGAGACAAAAATGACGCCCATATTTTTTAGCGCCAAAAAAGACGCCCACATTATTTGGCGCCTAAATGCTTTTGGCGCCAAAAATGACGCCACATCCGGAACGCCGACATTTTTGGCGCAAAATAACGTCAAAGAATGACGCAACTTCCGGCGACACGTATGACGCCGGAAACGGAAATAGAATTTTTGCGCCAAAAAAGTCCGCGCCAAGAATGACGCAATAAAATGAAGCATTTTCAGCCCCCGCGAGCCTAACAGCCCACAGGGAAAAAGTCAAATTTTAAGGTAAAATATGTTAAATTAAAATGCATTATCCCAAATATGAAACTGACTGTCTGAAAATAAGGAAAGTTGAACATTCTGAGTCAAGGCAAATAAATGTTTGAATACATATATTTAGAACTTTATAAACAAAGTGCCCAACCATAGCTAGGAGTGTCACAGAAAATAAGACTTACTTACCCCAGGACACTCATCTACATATAGCAGATAGCCAAACCAGTACTGAAACGAGAATCAGCAGAGGTAATGGTATATATAAGAGTATATCGTCGATCTGAAAAGGGAGGTAAGAGATGAATCTCTACGACCGATAACAGAGAACCTATGAAATAGACCCCTTAGAAGGAGATCACTGCATTCAAATAGGCAATACTCTCCTCACATCCCTCTGACATTCACTGCACGCTGAGAGGAAAACCGGGCTCCAACTTGCTGCGGAGCGCATATCAACGTAGAATCTAGCACAAACTTACTTCACCACCTCCATCGGAGGCAAAGTTTGTAAAAACTGAATTGTGGGTGTGGTGAGGGGTGTATTTATAGGCATTTTAAGGTTTGGGAAACTTTGCCCCTCCTGGTAGGAATGTATATCCCATACGTCACTAGCTCATGGACTCTTGCTAATTACATGAAAGAAAGGGCCGTTACATTATATTGAAAGGTAAAATTCATGACACCCCAGTCGTTATAGGAAATGTTTATGCACCAAATGAATCCCAGGCCCCGTTCTTAGCTAAGATCAGTAAATTACTAACAGATTGGAAGCAATACAGATTGATTATTGGTGGCAATTTCAACTTGGTGGCGGATCCTAGGCTAGACAGATCCTACATTGGATCCCCTCCTCACTCCCAAAACAATAAGAGAATTCTATATGACTTTCTACTAGACCATAATTTGCTTGATAGTTGGAGGGTCCAGAACGGCAATTGTAAGGATTTTACTTTTTATTCCACAGCCCATACTCTAGAATTGATCACCTTCTAATAAGTCAAATATTAGCACCCTTGATTGTTGACTCTGGGATTGTTCTCAGTGTGTGGTCCGACCACAATCTTGTGGTAACTAGGCTCTAAGCTGGACCTTAAATCCCACCCTATTTAAAGATAAAATATTCCTTCAAACCCTGAAAAAAGACATAGGGGACTTCCTTGAGGTTAATCACAAATCAGTAAAGAATCCAGCGTTTGTCTGGGGAGCACTTAAAGCCTACACCCGGGGACTGCTGATTAGAGAATCTAGCACTAAAACAAAACAAGCAGAGCTTCTTATAAATAATCTCAAAGAAGAAATAAAACAGTTACACATCCAACACTGCTCCACACATAGTTCTGTGACACTTCAAACACTAAACTCCAAGAAGCAGCTTTGGACAAATCATTGTCCCGTGATGCGGCTCGATCTTTAAAGATTGTAGACACGCAATACTTTATATATGCCAAGAAGCCTGATAAAATGCTTGCAAATAAATTAAAGGATTTAACGAGATTAACAATGGTACCCCAACTTCAGAAACTGGATGGTCTTACCACCAATCATCCGCAGATAATTGCTGATACATTTGCGACTTATTACCAGTCATTGTACGCCCTACCACGAAACACTCAGAGACAACTGTACGACCAATACTCAAAACTTTTTGCATAATTGTAGTCTCCCCAAGCTAGACTCAGACGATTTAGATAGCTTAAACACGCCAATTACCCTTAACGAGGTCAGACAGGTAATAAAAAACTTAAAACCTAACAAGGCACCTGGTCCGGATGGGTATACGGGTAAATTCTACAAATTGTTCCTGGAGGAATTGGGCCCCTCACTTGTTAATACATTTAACCATATGTTGGAGGGTGGTAGTATTACAAAATAATGTTTAATGGCCTGAATTTCAGTTATACCAAAACCAGGCAAAAGTAAACAGCACTGTAGGAATTATAGACCATATCTCTGATAAATCAAGATGTTAAGATCTTTTCTAAAATACTGGCTATCAAGACTCAACAAATTAATGCCTAAACTTGTTCATCTGGACCAGGTGGGATTCATATTGAATAGGGAAGCCCCAGATAATATTAGAAAAATAATAGATTTAATAGACATCGCTGATGTAAACAAGGTGCCTTCTCTGTTCCTTTCTCTGGATGCAGAGAAGGCATTTGACCGCATTTACTGGGATTACTTGGATACAGTACTGGTCACAATGGGTATAACGGGAAAGTTTAGGGCTGCAGTCTCCTCTATCTATTCACACCCTTCCGCCTTTGTCAAAATAGCTGGATATAGATCAAAGCCTATAAATATTGCTAATGGCACTCGACAGGGTTGCCCTCTTTCCCCATTGCTTTTTGCACTTTGCATTGAACCCCTGGCAGCACACATTAGGCAAAATAATGACATAGCAGGGATTTCTGTGAACTCTAGGGAATATAAAACAAGTCTGTTTGCAGATGATATTATCCTTTCAATTACTAAACCCTTGCTGTCCCTCCCTCTATTATATTCCACTATTGCCCAGTTCACTGCAATCTCAGGGTATAAAATTAATGACGACAAATGTGAAGCTATAAGTGTAAACCTGCCACCATACACCAAAAAGCTAGTAGAGATCAATTTCGCCTTCTCCTGGGCAGAAAAACATAATTTATGTAAGAACTTACCTGATAAATTAATTTCTTTCATATTAGCAAGAGTCCATGAGCTAGTGACGTATGGGATATACATTCCTACCAGGAGGGGCAAAGTTTCCCAAACCTCAAAATGCCTATAAATACACCCCTCACCACACTCACAAATCAGTTTAACGCATAGCCAAGAAGTGGGGTGATAAGAAAAAAGTGCGAAAGCATAAAAAATAAGGAATTGGAATAATTGTGCTTTATACAAAAAAATCATAACCACCACAAAAAGGGTGGGCCTCATGGACTCTTGCTAATATGAAAGAAATGAATTTATCAGGTAAGTTCTTACATAAATTATGTTTTCTTTCATGTAATTAGCAAGAGTCCATGAGCTAGTGACGTATGGGATAATGACTACCCAAGATGTGGATCTTCCACGCAAGAGTCACTAGAGAGGGAGAGATAAAATAAAGACAGCCAATTCCGCTGAAAATAATCCACACCCAAAATAAAGTTTAAATCTTATAATGAAAAAAACTGAAATTATAAGCAGAAGAATCAAACTGAAACAGCTGCCTGAAGTACTTTTCTACCAAAAACTGCTTCAGAAGAAGAAAACACATCAAAATGGTAGAATTTAGTAAAAATATGCAAAGAAGACCAAGTTGCTGCTTTGCAAATCTGATCGACCGAAGCTTCATTCCTAAACGCCCAGGAAGTAGAAACTGACCTAGTAGAATGAGCTGTAATCCTTTGAGGCGGAGTTTTACCCGACTCGACATAGGCATGATGAGTTAAAGATTTTAATCAAGATGACAAAGAAATGGCAGAGGCCTTCTGACCTTTCCTAGAACCGGAAAAGATAACAAATAGACTAGAAGTCTTTCGGAAATTCTTAGTAGCTTCAACATAATATTTCAAAGCTCTAACTACATCCAAAGAATGCAATGATTTCTCCTTAGAATTCTTAGGATTAGGACATAATGAAGGAACCACAATTTCTCTACTAATGTTGTTAGAATTCACAACCTTAGGTAAAAATTTAAAAGAAGTTCGCAACACCGCCTTATCCTGATGAAAAATCAGAAAAGGAGACTCACAAGAAAGAGCAGATAATTCAGAAAACTCTTTTAGCAGAAGAGATGGCCAAAAGAAACAAAACTTTCCAAGAAAGTAATTTAATGTCCAATGAATGCATAGGTTCAAACGGAGGAGCTTGAAGAGCCCCCTGAACCAAATTCAAACTCCAAGGAGGAGAGATTGACTTAATGACAGGTTTTATACGAACCAAAGCTTTTACAAAACAATGAATATCAGGAAGATTAGCAATCTTTCTGTGAAAAAGAACAGAAAGAGCAGAGATTTGTCCTTTCAAGGAACTTGCAGTCAAACCTTTATCCAAACCATCCTGAAGAAACTGTAAAATTCTCGGAATTCTAAAAGAATGCCAGGAAAAATGATGAGAAAGACACCAAGAAATGTAAGTCTTCCAGACTCTATAATATATCTTCCTAGATACAGATGTACGAGCCTGTAACATAGTATTAATCACAGAGTCAGAGAAACCTCTTTGACTAAGAATCAAGCGTTCAATCTCCATACCTTTAAATTTAAGGATTTGAGATCCTGATGGAAAAAAGGACCTTGCGACAGAAGGTCTGGTCTTAACGGAAGAGTCCACGGTTGGCAAGAGGCCATCCGGACAAGATCCGCATACCAAAACCTGTGAGGCCATGCTGGAGCCACCAGCAGAACAAACGAGCATTCCTTCAGAATCTTGGAGATTACTCTTGGAAGAAGAACTAGAGGCGGAAAGAGATAGGCAGGATGATACTTCCGAGGAAGTGACAATGCATCCACTGCTTCCGCCTGAGGATCCCTGGATCTGGACAGATACCTGGGAAGTTTCTTGTTTAGATGAGAAGCCATCAGATCTATTTCTGGAAGTCCCCACATTTGAACAATCTGAAGAAATACCTCTGGGTGAAGAGACCATTTGCCCGGATGTAACGTTTGGCGACTGAGATAATCCGCTTCCCAATTGTCTATACCTGGGATATGAACCGCAGAAACTAGACAGGAGCTGGATTCCGCCCATACCAGTATTCGAGATACTTCTGTCCCTCCTTGATGATTGATGTATGCCACAGTTGTGACATTGTCTGTCTGAAAACAAATGAACAATTCTCTCTTTAGAAGAGGCCATGACTGAAGAGCTCTGAAAATTGCACGGAGTTCCAAAATATTGATTGGTAATCTCACCTCCTGAGATTCCCAAACCCCTTGTGCTGTCAGAGACCCCCAAACAGCTCCCCAACTTGTCAGACTTGCATCTGTTGAAATTACAGTCCAGGTCGGAAGAACAAAAGAAGCCCCCTGAACTAAACGATGGTGATCTGTCCACCACGTCAGAGAGTGTCGTACAATCGGTTTTAAAGATATTAATTGAGATATCTTTGTGTAATCCCTGCATCACTGGTTCAGCATACAGAGCTGAAGAGGTCGCATGTGAAAACGAGCAAAGGGGATCGCGTCCGATGCAGCAGTCATAAGACCTAGAATTTCCATGCATAAGGCTACCGAAGGGAATGATTGTGATTGAAGGTTTCGACAAGCTGAGATCAATTTTAGACGTCTCTTGTCTGTCAGAGACAGAGTCATGGACACTGAATCTATCTGGAAACCTAAAAAGGTTACCCTTGTCTGAGGAATCAATGAACTTTTCGGTAAATTGATCCTCCAACCATGATCTTGAAGAAACAACACAAGTCGATTTCGTATGAGATTCTGCTAAATGTGAAGACTGAGCAAGTACCAAGATATAGTCCAAATAAGGAAATACCACAATACCCTGTTCTCTGATTACAGACAGAAGGGCACCGAGAACCTTTGTAAAAATTCTTGGAGCTGTTGCTAGGCCAAACAGCAGAGCCACAAACTGGTAATGCTTGTCTAGGAAAGAGAATCTCAGAAACTGATAGTGATCTGGATGAATCGGAATATGCAGATATGCATCCTGTAAATCTATTGTGGACATATAATGCCCTTGCTGAACAAAAGGCAGGATAGTCCTTATAGTTACCATTTTGAATGTTGGTATCCTTACAGAACGATTCAATATTTTTAGATCCAGAACTGGTCTGAAGGAATTCTCCTTCTTTGGTACAATGAAGAGATTTGAATAAAACCCCAGCCCCTGTTCCAGAACTGGAACTGGCATAATTACTCCAGCCAACTCTAGATCTGAAACACATTTCAGAAATGCTTGAGCTTTCGCTGGATTTACTGGGACACGGGAAAGAAAAAATCTCTTTGCAGGAGGCCTTATCTTGAAGCCAATTATGTTATAATATTATGAACAATGTTCTGAATCCAAAGATTGTGAATTGAATTGATCCAAATTTCTTTGAAAAAACGTAATCTGCCCCCTACCAGCTGGGCTGGAATGAGGGCCGCACCTTCATGTGGACTTGGGAGCTGGCTTTGGTTTTCTAAAAGGCTTGGATTTATTCCAGACTGGAGATGGTTTCCAAACTGATACCGCTCCTGTGGGTGAAGGATCAGGCTTTTGTTCCTTATTGTGACGAAAGGAACGAAAACGATTATTAGATCTAAATTTACCTTTAGATTTTTTATCCTGTGGTAAAAAAGTTCCTTTCCCTCCAGTAATATTTGAGATAATATAATCCAACTGAGAACCAAATAATTTATTACCCTGGAAAGAAAGGGAAAGCAAAGTTGACTTAGAAGACATATCAGCATTCCAAGTTTTAAGCCATAAAGCTCTTCTAGCTAAAATAGCTAGAGACATATACCTGACATCGACTCTAATGATATCAAAGATGGCATCACAAATAAAGTTATTAGCATGTTGAAGAAGATTAACAATGCTATGAGAATTATGATCTGATTACTTGTTGCGCTAAAGCTTCTAACCAAAAAGTTGAAGCTGCAGCAACATCCGCTAAAGATATAGCTGGTCTAAGAAGATTACCTGAACATAAGTAAGCTTTTCTTAGAAAGGATTCAATCTTCCTATCTAAAGGATCCTTAAAGGAAGTACTATCTGCCGTAGGAATAGTAGTACGTTTAGCAAGAGTAGAGATAGCCCCATCAACTTTAGGGATTTTGTCCCAAAACTCTAATCTGTCAGATGGCACAGGATATAATTGCTTAAAACGTTTAGAAGGAGTAAATGAATTACACAAATTATTCCATTCCCTGGAGATTACTTCAGAAATAGCATCAGGGACAGGAAAAACTTCTGGAATAACTACAGGAGATTTAAAAACCTTATTTAAACGTTTAGATTTAGTATCAAGAGGACCAGAATCCTCTATTTCTAATGCAATTAAGACTTCTTTAAGTAAAGAACGAATAAATTCCATTTTGAATAAATATGAAGATTTATCAGCATCAACCTCTGAGACAGAATCCTCTGAACCAGAGGAACCATTATCAGAATCAGAATGATGATGTTCATTTAAAAATTCATCTGAAAAATGAGAAGTTTTAAAAGACCTTTTACGTTTACTGGAAGGAGGAATAACAGACATGGCCTTCTTAATGGATTTAGAAACAAAATCTCTTATGTTAACAGGAACACTGAGTATTAGATGTTGACGGAACAGCAACAGGTAATGTAACATTACTAAAGGAAATATTATCTGCATTAACAAGTTTGTCATGACATTCATTAGAAACAACAGCTGGAGGAACAGATACCACAAGTTTACAAAAGATACACTTAACTTTGTTCGATCAAGCACCAGGCAGCGTTTTTCCAGAAGTATCTTCTGACTCAGTGTCAATCTGGGACATCTTGCAATATGTAATAGAAAAAACAACATATAAAGCAAAATTGATCAAATTCCTTAAATGACAGTTTCAGGAATGGGAAAAAACAGAATTTATGCTTACCTGATAAATTACTTTCTCCAACGGTGTGTCCGGTCCACGGCGTCATCCATAACTTGTGGGAATATTCTCCTCCCCAACAGGAAATGGCAAAGAGCACAGCAAAAGCTGTCCATATAGTCCCTCCTAGGCTCCGCACACCCCAGTCATTCGACCGACGGACAGGAGAAAAAACAGGAGAAACCATAAGGTGCCGTGGTGACTGTAGTTAAAGAAAGAAATTCATCAAACCTGATTAAAAACCAGGGCGGGCCGTGGACCGGACACACCATTGGAGAAAGTAATTTATCAGGTAAGCATAAATTCTGTTTTCTCCAACATTGGTGTGTCCGGTCCACGGCGTCATCCATTACTTGTGGGAACCAATACCAAAGCTTTAGGACACGGATGAAGGGAGGGAGCCAATCAGGTTGCCTAAACAGAAGGCACCACGGCTTGCAAAACCTTTCTCCCAAAAATAGCCTCCGAAGAAGCAAAAGTATCAAATTTGTAGAATTTGGCAAAAGTGTGCAGGGAAGACCAAGTCGCTGCCTTACATATCTGATCAACAGAAGCCTCGTTCTTGAAGGCCCATGTGGAAGCCACAGCCCTAGTAGAGTGAGCTGTGATGCGTTCAGGAGGCTGCCGTCCGGCAGTCTCGTAAGCCAATCGGATGATGCTTTTTAGCCAAAAGGAAAGAGAGGTAGCAGTAGCTTTTTGACCTCTCCTCTTGCCAGAATAAACGACAAACAGAGAAGAAGTTTGTCTGAAATCCTTTGTTGCTTCTAAATAGAACTTTAAAGCACAAACTACATCTAAATTGTGTAACAAACGTTCCTTCTTTGAAAATGGATTCGGACACAAAGAAGGCACAACTATTTCCTGGTTAATATTCTTGTTGGAAACAACCTTTGGAAGGAAACCAGGTTTAGTACGCAAAAACAACCTTATCTGAATGGAACACCAGATAGGGCGGATTACACTACAAAGCAGATAACTCAAACTCTTCTAGCAGAAGAAATAGCAACAAAAAACAGAACGTTCCAAGATAACATCTTGATATCTATGAAATGTAGAGGTTCAAAAGGAACCCCTTGAAGAACTGAAAGAACTAAATTCAGACTCCAGGGAGGAGTCAAAGGTCTGTAAACAGGCTTGATCCTGACCAAAGCCTGAACAAAAGCTTGAACATCAGGCACAGCTGCCAGTCGTTTGTGTAACAAGACAGATAAAGCAGAAATCTGTCCCTTTAGAGAACTCACTGATAATCCCTTATCCAATCCTTCTTGTAGAAAGGAAAGGATCCTAGGAATTTTGATCTTACTCCATGAGAATCCCTTGGATTCACACCAACAGATATATCTTTTCCATATTTTATGGTAAATTTTTCTAGTTACAGGTTTTCTGGCTTGTACCAGAAAATCTATTACAGAATCCGAAAACCCACGCTTAGATAAAATCAAGCGTTCAATTTCCAAGCCGTTAGCTGGAGGGAAACTAGATTTGGATGTTCGAATGGACCTTGTACTAGAAGATCCTGTCTCAAAGGTAGCTTCCATGGTGGAGCCGATGACATATTCACCAGGTCTGCATACCAAGTCCTACGTGGCCACGCAGGAGCTATCAAGATCACAGAGGCCCTCTCCTGCTTGATCCTGGCTACCAGCCTGGGAATTAGAGGAAACGGTGGAAACACATAAGCTAGGTTGAAGGTCCAAGGCGCTACTAATGCATCCACTAGAGTCGCCTTGGGATCCCTGGATCTGGACCCGTAGCAAGGAACCTTGAAGTTCTGACGAGACGCCATCAGATCCATGTCTGGAATGCCCCATAATTGAGTCAACTGGGCAAATATCTCCGGGTGGAGTTCCCACTCCCCCGGATGGAATGTCTGACGACTCAGATAATCCGCCTCCCAGTTTTCCACTCCTGGGATGTTGATCGCAGATAGGTGGCAGGAGTGATCCTCCGCCCATTTTATGATTTTGGTCACTTCTCTCATCGCCAGGGAACTCCATGTTGCCCCCTGATGGTTGATGTAAGCAACAGTCGTCATGTTGTCTGATTGGAATCTTATGAATCTGGCCTTTGCTAGTTAAGGCCAAGCCCTGAGAGTATTGAATATCGCTCTCAGTTCCAGAATGTTTATCGGGAGAAGAGACTCTTCCCGAGACCATAGCCCCTGAGCTTTTAGGGAGTCCCAGACCGCGCCCCAGCCCACTAGACTGGCGTCGGTCGTGACGATGACCCACTCTGGTCTGCGGAAGCGCATTCCCTGGGACAGGTGATCCTGGGTTAGCCACCAACGGAGTGAGTCTCTGGTCTTCTGATCTACTTGAATCACTGGAGACAATTTTGTATAGTCCCCATTCCACTGTTTCAGCATGCACAGTTGTAATGGTCTTAGATGAATTCGCGCAAAAGGAACTATGTCCATTGCTGCAACCATCAACCCTACTACTTCCATGCACTGAGCTATGGAAGGTCGTGGAACAGAGTGAAGAACTTGACAAGCGTTTAGAAGTTTTGACTTTCTGACATCTGTCAGGAAAATCTTCATTTCTAAAGAATCTATTATTGTCCCCAAGAAAGGAACTCTTGTCGACGGAGACAGGGAACTTTTTTCTATGTTCACTTTCCATCCGTGAGATCTGAGAAAGGCCAGAACGATGTCTGTGTGAGCCTTTGCCTTTGAAAGAGACGACGCTTGTATCAGAATGTCGTCCAAGTAAGGTGCCACTGCAATGCCCCTTGGTCTTAGAACCGCTAGAAGGGACCCGAGTACCTTTGTGAAAATCCTTGGAGCAGTGGCTAGCCCGAATGGGAGAGCCACAAACTGGTAATGTTTGTCCAGAAAGGCGAACCTTAGGAACTGATGATGATCTTTGTGGATAGGAATATGTAGATACGCATCCTTTAGATCCACGGTAGTCATAAATTGACCCTCCTGGATTGTAGGTAAAATCGTTCGAATAGTTTCCATTTTGAACGATGGCACTCTGAGAAATTTGTTTAGGATCTTTAAATCCAGAATTGGTCTGAAAGTTCCCTCTTTTTTGGGAACTACAAACAGATTTGAGTAAAAACCCATTCCTTGTTCCACGGTTGGAACTGGGTGTATCACTCCCATTTTTAACAGGTCTTCTACACAATGTAAGAATGCCTGTCTCTTTATTTGGTTTGAAGATAAGTGAGACATGTGGAACCTTCCCCTTGGGGGTAGTTCCTTGAATTCCAGAAGATAACCCTGAGAAACTATTTCTAGTGCCCAGGGGTCCTGAACATCTCTTGCCCAAGCCTGAGCAAAGAGAGAGAGTCTGCCCCCTACTAGATCCGGTCCCGGATCGGGGGCTACTCCTTCATGCTGTTTTGGTAGCAGCAGCAGGCTTCTTGGCCTGCTTACCCTTGTTCCAGCCTTGCATCGGTTTCCAAGCTGGTTTGGTCTGTGAAGCATTACCCTCTTGTCTAGAGGCTGCAGAGTTGGAAGCCGGTCTGTTCCTGAAATTGCGAAAGGAGCGAAAATTAGACTTATTCTTGGCCTTGAAAGGCCTATCTTGTGGAAGGGCGTGGCCCTTACCCCCAGTGATGTCTGAGATAATCTTTCAATTCTGGCCCAAAAAGGGTTTTACCCTTGAAAGGGATATTAAGCAATTTTGTCTTGGAAGATACATCCGCTGACCAAGACTTTAGCCAGAGCGCTCTGCGCGCCACAATTGCAAACCCTGAATTTTTCGCCGCTAATATTGCTAACTGCAAAGCGGCATCTAAAATAAAGGAATTAGCTAACTTAAGTGCGTGAATTCTGTCCATAACCTCCTCATACGGAGTCTCTCTACTGAGCGACTTTTCTAGTTCCTTGAACCAGAACCACGCTGCTGTAGTGACAGGAATAATGCACGAAATAGGTTGCAGGAGGTAACCTTGAAGTACAAAAATCTTTTTAAGCAAACCCTCCAATTTTTTATCCATAGGATCTTTGAAAGCGCAATTATCCTCGATAGGAATAGTAGTGCGCTTGGCTAGTGTAGAAACTGCCCCCTCGACCTTAGGGACTGTCTGCCATAAGTCCTTTCTGGGGTCAACCATAGGAAATAATTTCTTAAATATAGGAGGGGGGACAAAAGGTATGCCGGGCTTCTCCCACTCCTTACTCACTATGTCCGCCACCCGCTTGGGTATAGGAAAAGCGTCGGGGTGCACCGGAAACCTCTAGGAACTTGTCCATCTTGCACAATTTTTCTGGAATGACCAGGTTGTCACAATCATCCAGAGTAGATAGCACCTCCTTAAGCAGTGCGCGGAGATGCTCTAATTTAAATTTAAATGTCACAACATCAGGTTCTGCCTGTTGAGAAATTCTACCTGAATCTGAAATTTCCCCATCTGACAAAACCTCCCTCATGGCCACTTCAGATTGGTGTGAGGGTATGACAGAGCAATTATCATCAGCGCCCTCCTGCTCTACAGTGTTTAAAACAGAGCAATCGCGCTTTCTCTGAAATACAGGCATTTTGGCTAAAATATTTGCTATGGAGTTATCCATTACTGCCGTCAATTGTTGCATAGTAACAAGCATTGGCGCGCTAGAAGTACTAGGGGTCTCCTGCGTGGGCAAAACTGGTGTAGACACAGAAGGAGATGATGTAGAACTATGTCTACTCCCTTCATCTGATGAATCATCTTGGGAAACTTTATTATCTGTGGCAGTACTGTCCTTACTTTGTTTGGATGCTATGGCACAATTATCACACAATTTTGAAGGGGGAGACACATTGGCTTCCATACATACAGAACATAGTTTATCTGAAGGCACAGACATGTTAAACAGGCTTAAACTTGTCAATAAAGTACAAAAACCGTTTTAAAACAAAACCGTTACTGTCTCTTTAAATTTTAAACAGGGCACACTTTATTACTGAATATGTGAAAAACTATGAAGGAATTGTTCAAATTTAACCACAGTGTATTAAAGCATTCAAAGCATTGCACCCCAAATTTCAGACCTTTAACCCTTAAAATGAGGAAACCGGAGCCGGTTACAGTTTTAACCCCTCTACAGTCCCAGCTACAGCCTTTGCTGCGACTTTACCAAACCCAGGGGGGTATACGATACGAAATGAAGCCTTCTAGGAACCTTTTCAATTACTTTCAGACCCACACACATGCAGCTGCATGTCCTGCTCTCAAAAGTAACTGCGCAGTAATGGCGCGAAAATGAGGCTCTGCCTACTACAGAGAAGGCCCTTCCTGACTGGGAAGGTGTCTAAACCAGTGCCCGACGTAAAAAAAAAAAACGTTCCCCAAAGTTTATAAAGTGTGAATTTCAACATAAAGCTGTGTAAAATGCCCAAATAAAGCAATAGATCTAGCCCACAAAAGTGTCTAACAGTTTTATAGCCCATATTAAGCCCTTTATTCTGTTTGAGACTAAGAAAATGGCTTACCGGTCCCCATGAGGGGAAATGACAGCCTTCCAGCATTACACAGTCTTGTTAGAAATATGGCTAGTCATACCTTAAGCAGAAAAGTCTGCCAACTGTTTCCCCCAACTGAAGTTATCTCATCTCAACAGTCCTATGTGGAAACAGCAAACGATTTTAGTTACTGCTGCTAAAATCATATTCCTCTCACAAACAGAACTCTTCATCTTTTTCTGTTTCAGAGTAAATAGTACATACCAGCACTATTTTAAAATAACAAACTCTTGATAGTAGAATAAAAAACTACAACTAATCACCACATACTCTTCACCATCTCCGTGGAGATGCTGCTTGTTCAGCGGCAAAGAGAATGACTGGGGTGGGCGGAGCCTAGGAGGGACTATATGGACAGCTTTTGCTGTGCTCTTTGCCATTTCCTGTTGGGGAGGAGAATATTCCCACAAGTTATGGATGACGCCGTGGACCGGACACACCAATGTTGGAGAAAATGCCAGTGAACAAGCTTCTAGCAACCAGAAGCAATAAATAATGAGACTTAAATAATGTGGAGACAATAGTGCCGCCCAAAAATGACGCCACATCCGGAACGCCGACACTTTTGGCGCAAAAAAACGTCAAAAATGACGCAACTTCCGGCGACACGTATGACGGCGGAAACAGAAAAAAAATTTTGCGCCAAAAAACACACAGGGAAAAAAGTCAAATTTTAAGGTAAGAAATTTTTTTATTTATTCATATGCATTATCCCAAATATGAAACTGACTGTCTGAAATAAGGAACGTTGAACATTCTGAGTCAAGGCAAATAAATGTTTGAATACATATATTTAGAACTTTTATATAAAGTGCCCAACCATAGCTTAGAGTGTCACAGAAAATAAGACTTACTTACCCCAGGACACTCATCTACATGTAGTAGAAAGCCAAACCAGTACTGAAACGAGAATCAGTAGAGGTAATGGTATATATAAGAGTATATCGTCGATCTGAAAAGGGAGGTAAGAGATGAATCTCTAGGACCGATAACAGAGAACCTATGAAATAGACCCCGTAGAAGGAGATCATTGAATTGAAATAGGCAATACTCTCCTCACATCCCTCTGACATTCACTGCACGCTGAGAGGAAAACCGGGCTCCAACCTGCTGCGGAGCGCATATCAACGTAGAATCTAGCACAAACTTACTTCAGCACCTCCATAGGTGTAAAACTGATTTGTGGGTGTGGTGAGGGGTGTATTTATAGGCATTTTGAGGTTTGGGAAACTTTGCCCCTCCTGGTAGGAATGTATATCCCATACGTCACTAGCTCATGGACTCTTGCTAATTACATGAAAGAAAAGGAATGCGATATTTAGGTGTGTCCCTCTCAAGTAAGATAGATTCCCTATACCAAAATAATTACCAGCCCATTCTGTCCCAGATAAGAAACCTCCTACAGAAATAGGGAAAAATGAAACTTTCATTATATGGAAGAATAATTGGGGTGAAATGACGATACATCCAAAACTACTATATTTGTTCAGGTCACTCCCAGTCTCTGTCCCTTAATAAACACCAAAAATCCATTATAACATTTATTTTGCAGGGAAGGCGACCAAGGACAAACAGGCGCACTTTGTATAGGAGTAGGGGGGGAGGGGGCATGGGATTACCTGATCTTTTAGCATATTATTATGCAGCACGGATGGCCCAAACATCTTTATGGCACAACAAAATGGATGATATTCAATGGGTCCAGTTAGAATCTGACATGGTGATGATTAACCCAATTTATAAACTACTTTAGTCTAGCAAGACTTCCAGACCTCCAAACTGGAGGACCTTCCTAGCTATCTCTCACACTGTCTCACTTTGGGATTCATTAACCAATAAATTTAATCTAAACTCAGAGAAATCCAGGGCGACTTCTTTGGTTACCCTCTCTATGACACCTGACCTGGGGCTTCAGACTAAATGGGCGAATAAAGGCCTATATAGAATTGCTGACAAATTACATAACCAATCCTTTATGGACTTTAATTCATATGTTGTCCTAGATTAGCAAGATGGACCTAATTATTTTCAATATCTACAGCTTAGGGCAAGAGTGCTTGAAATTATAGGTAACTCTTGTGAGGGGAATGTCACTTATCTAGAACAACTTTGTCTAGCCACTCATAGATTAAAGGGCACTATCTCTAAATTATATTCTATTTTTAATAATCCACCAACAGCCCCTAAACTCCCCTTTATGCTTAAATGGGAAGAGAACTTTAATTTTTCTTGGTCACTTGAGAAATGGCACACTATCCTCTACAGGGGCTCCTTGTTCTCCATCTGTGCACACTTAAAAGAGAATTACATGAAAGTAGCATTTAGGTGGTATTTCCACCCTTCCAGACTACATGGCCTGGAGCCAGGGGGAGGGAACTGCCTGAAGGGCTGTGGCGAGAGGGGGACCTACCCTCACATGTGGTGGCACTGTAATCATGTCACCAACATTTGGTCACAAACAGAGTTACTAAGTACCATCTTTGACACCACCATAAAATTGACCCTCACACAGGCTCTTCTGCATGAACCATTGCCGAGGTCTAATCTGCACACTTGTCAGATTAACTATAGCTCAGAGATCAGCGGTCCCAGACTTTCAATGCTGCTGATCTACTAGACACTAAGGACAGGTTCATCACTATCTTGGAATCGTGGATTATGTATTTAGAGGTTAGAGGTAGTCAACTAGACACAAATCCATTTTACAGGTTAATATTGTCGTTCCCTAAAGTTCACATATTATTTGCAAATAATTAAAGGGATACTAAACCCAATTTTTTTCTTTCATGATTCAAATAGAGCATGCGATTTTAAGCACCTTTCTAATTTATTCCTATTATCAATTTTTCTTTGTTCTCATGCTATCTTGATTTGAAAAAGCAGTACTGTAAGCTTTAGAGCCAGACCATTTTTTGCTCAGCACCTGGGTAGCACTTGCTGATTTGTAGCTAAATGTAGCAAACCAATCAGGAAGTGCTACCCAGGTCCTGAACTAAAAATGGGCCGGCTCCTAACCTTTCATTACTGTTTTTTCAAATGAAGATAACATGAGAACAAAGAAAAAATGATAATAGCAGTAAATTAGAAAGTTGCTTAAAATTGCATGATCTAGCTGAGTCATGAAAGAAAAAAATTTGGGTTTAGTGTCCCTTTAAATTTAGAATGCGACCCATGTACTGATTAGATACCTAAAAAAAAAAATAAAAAAAATAAAAAGATGCCTAGACTGTATGTGTATAGACAATGTCTTTATTGATGTATATATATCGGTAAAACTGCTAGACTGAATTTTGGGAGCCTCCTCGGGTTTGTGACACAGAATGTATAAATTGGAACATCAATTACCAGCCTAAGAGACACTCCTGATAATTAGCCAACATTCCACTAAAATGCACTTGCTGTAACTTCTTGATTGTGATTGTGGCCTGTATTTATATTTGCATGATTTACCTACTGTTATATTGTTTTTGTGATTTGTACCTGAGGAAGAAAACAAAATTTTTTTTCAACTTAAAAAAAAGGCAAGAGGCATATAGGAATTTGGGCTTAAATAACAAAATTATTTGGCACCAAGTATGACGCACAACGCAAAATGAAATTGTTTGGCGCCAACAACATCTGGAAATGACGCAAGTGTCATGGCAGACGCAACCTTGTGCAAGGAAACCTGGTATCAACTTAGACGCTGGAAATGACGATTTTGCGTCACCAAACTTACCTTCGCGCCCAAAAAATTCTCGCGCCAAGAATGACACAATAAATATCAGCATTTTGGGACCTCACAAGCCTAATTTTGCCCGTGAAAATGAATGAAAAAACAGTCAATTTGAAGAAAAGACTATACCCCAGGTAAAAAAATAAATAACTTCCTAAATATATTTTTTCCCAATTTTGAAACTGATAGTCTGCAAAAGGAAATATACATAAACCTGACTCATGGCAAATATAAGTACAATACATATATTTAAAACTTTATATTAATACATAAAGTGCCAAACCATAGCTGAGAATGTCTTAAGTAATGAAAACATACTTACCTAGACACACCCATCCACATATAGCAGATAGCCAAACCAGAACTGAAACAGTAACAGTAGAGGTAATGGAATATGAGAGTATATCGTTGATCTGAAAAGTGAGGTAGGAGATAAATCTCTATGACCGATAACAGAGAACCTTTGAAAAGATTTCCTGTGAGGAAAACCATAGAATCAATAGGTGATACTCTCTTCACATCCCTCTGACAAACACTGTACTCTGAGAGGAATCCGGCATCAAAATGCTGAGAAGCGCATATCACAGAAGAAAAACAGAATTTATGTTTACCTGATAAATTACTTTCTCCAACGGTGTGTCCGGTCCACGGCGTCATCCTTACTTGTGGGATATTCTCTTCCCCAACAGGAAATGGCAAAGAGCCCAGCAAAGCTGGTCACATGATCCCTCCTAGGCTCCGCCTTCCCCAGTCATTCGACCGACGTAAAGGAGGAATATTTGCATAGGAGAAATCATATGATACCGTGGTGACTGTAGTTAAAGAAAATAAATTATCCGACCTGATTAAAAAAACCAGGGCGGGCCGTGGACCGGACACACCGTTGGAGAAAGTAATTTATCAGGTAAACATAAATTCTGTTTTCTCCAACATAGGTGTGTCCGGTCCACGGCGTCATCCTTACTTGTGGGAACCAATACCAAAGCTTTAGGACACGGATGAAGGGAGGGAGCAAATCAGGTCACCTAGATGGAAGGCACCACGGCTTGCAAAACCTCTCTCCCAAAAATAGCCTCAGAAGAAGCAAAAGTATCAAATTTGTAAAATTTAGTAAAAGTGTGCAGTGAAGACCAAGTCGCTGCCTTACATATCTGATCAACAGAAGCCTCGTTCTTGAAGGCCCATGTGGAAGCCACAGCCCTAGTGGAATGAGCTGTGATTCTTTCAGGAGGCTGCCGTCCGGCAGTCTCGTAAGCCAATCTGATGATGCTTTTAAGCCAAAAAGAGAGAGAGGTAGAAGTTGCTTTTTGACCTCTCCTTTTACCAGAATAAACAACAAACAAGGAAGATGTTTGTCTAAAATCCTTTGTAGCATCTAAATAGAATTTTAGAGCACGAACTACATCCAAATTGTGCAACAAACGTTCCTTCTTTGAAACTGGATTCGGACACAAAGAAGGCACGACTATCTCCTGGTTAATGTTTTTGTTAGAAACAACTTTCGGAAGAAACCCAGGTTTAGTACGCAAAACCACCTTATCTGCATGGAACACCAGATAAGGAGGAGAACACTGCAGAGCAGATAACTCTGAAACTCTTCTAGCAGAAGAAATTGCAACCAAAAACAAAACTTTCCAAGATAATAACTTAATATCAACGGAATGTAAGGGTTCAAACGGAACCCCCTGAAGAACAGAAAGAACTAAATTGAGACTCCAAGGAGGAGTCAAAGGTTTGTAAACAGGCTTGATTCTAACCAGAGCCTGAACAAAGGCTTGAACATCTGGCACAGCTGCCAGCTTTTTGTGAAGTAACACAGACAAGGCAGAAATCTGTCCCTTCAAAGAACTTGCAGATAATCCTTTCTCCAAACCTTCTTGAAGAAAGGATAGAATCTTAGGAATTTTTATCTTGTCCCAAGGGAATCCTTTAGATTCACACCAACAGATATATTTTTTCCATATTTTGTGGTAGATTTTTCTAGTTACAGGCTTTCTGGCCTGAACAAGAGTATCAATGACAGAATCTGAGAACCCTCGCTTCGATAAGATCAAGCGTTCAATCTCCAAGCAGTCAGTTGGAGTGAGACCAGATTCGGGTGTTCGAACGGACCTTGAACAAGAAGGTCTCGTCTCAAAGGTAGCTTCCATGGTGGAGCCGATGACATATTCACCAGGTCTGCATACCAAGTCCTGCGTGGCCACGCAGGAGCTATCAAGATCACTGATGCCCTCTCCTGATTGATCCTGGCTACCAGCCTGGGGATGAGAGGAAACGGCGGGAATACATAAGCTAGTTTGAAGGTCCAAGGTGCTACTAGTGCATCTACTCGCCTTGGGATCCCTGGATCTGGACCCGTAGCAAGGAACCTTGAAGTTCTGACGAGAGGCCATCAGATCCATGTCTGGAATGCCCCACAATTGAGTAATTTGGGCAAAGATTTCCGGATGGAGTTCCCACTCCCCCGGATGAAATGTCTGACGACTCAGAAAATCCGCTTCCCAATTTTCCACTCCTGGGATGTGGATTGCAGACAAGTGGCAGGAGTGAGTCTCCGCCCATTGAATGATTTTGGTCACTTCTTCCATCGCCAGGGATCTCCTTGTTCCCCCCTGATGGTTGATGTACGCAACAGTCGTCATGTTGTCTGATTGAAACCGTATGAATTTGGCCTTTGCTAGCTGAGGCCAAGCCTTGAGAGCATTGAATATCGCTCTCAGTTCCAGAATATTTATCGGGAGAAGAGACTCTTCCCGAGACCAAAGACCCTGAGCTTTCAGGGGTCCCCAGACCGTGCCCCAGCCCACCAGACTGGCGTCGGTCGTGACAATGACCCACTCTGGTCTGCGGAAGCTCATCCCCTGTGACAGGTTGTCCAGGGACAGCCACCAACGGAGTGAATCTCTGGTCCTCTGATCTACTTGTATCGTCGGAGACAAGTCTGTATAATCCCCATTCCACTGACTGAGCATGCACAGTTGTAATGGTCTTAGATGAATTTGCGCAAAAGGAACTATGTCCATTGCCGCTACCATCAAACCTATTACTTCCATGCACTGCGCTATGGAAGGAAGAGGAACAGAATGAAGTATTTGACAAGAGTTTAGAAGTTTTGATTTTCTGGCCTCTGTCAGAAAAATCCTCATTTCTAAGGAGTCTATTATTGTTCCCAAGAAGGGAACCCTTGTTGACGGAGATAGAGAACTTTTTTCTACGTTCACTTTCCACCCGTGAGATCTGAGAAAGGCCAGGACAATGTCCGTGTGAGCCTTTGCTTGTGGAAGGGACGACGCTTGAATCAGTATGTCGTCCAAGTAAGGTACTACTGCAATGCCCCTTGGTCTTAGCACCGCTAGAAGGGACCCTAGTACCTTTGTGAAAATTCTTGGAGCAGTGGCTAATCCGAACGGAAGTGCCACAAACTGGTAATGCTTGTCCAGAAATGCGAACCTTAGGAACCGATGATGTTCCTTGTGGATAGGAATATGTAGATACGCATCCTTTAAATCCACCGTGGTCATGAATTGACCTTCCTGGATGGAAGGAAGAATTGTTCGAATGGTTTCCATTTTGAACGATGGAACCTTGAGAAACTTGTTTAGGATCTTGAGATCTAAGATTGGTCTGAATGTTCCCTCTTTTTTGGGAACTACGAACAGATTGGAGTAGAACCCCATCCCTTGTTCTCCTAATGGAACAGGATGAATCACTCCCATTTTTAACAGGTCTTCTACACAATGTAAGAATGCCTGTTTTTTTATGTGGTCTGAAGACAATTGAGACCTGTGGAACCTCCCCCTTGGGGGAAGCCCCTTGAATTCCAGAAGATAACCTTGGGAGACTATTTCTAGCGCCCAAGGATCCAGAACATCTCTTGCCCAAGCCTGAGCGAAGAGAGAGAGTCTGCCCCCCACCAGATCCGGTCCCGGATCGGGGGCCAACATCTCATGCTGTCTTGGTAGCAGTGGCAGGTTTCTTGGCCTGCTTACCTTTGTTCCAGCCTTGCATTGGCCTCCAGGCTGGCTTGGCTTGAGAAGTATTACCCTCCTGCTTAGAGGACGTAGCACTTGGGGCTGGTCCGTTTCTGCGAAAGGGACGGAAATTAGGTTTATTTTTGGCCTTGAAAGACCTATCCTGAGGAAGGGCGTGGCCCTTGCCCCCAGTGATATCAGAAATAATCTCTTTCAAGTCAGGGCCAAACAGCGTTTTCCCCTTGAAAGGAATGTTAAGCAATTTGTTCTTGGAAGACGCATCCGCTGACCAAGATTTTAGCCAAAGCGCTCTGCGCGCCACAATAGCAAACCCAGAATTTTTCGCCGCTAATCTAGCCAATTGCAAAGTGGCGTCTAGGGTGAAAGAGTTAGCCAATTTGAGAGCATGAATTCTGTCCAAAATCTCCTCATAAGAAGAATCTTTATTGAGCGCCTTTTCTAGTTCATCGAACCAGAAACACGCTGCTGTAGTGACAGGAACAATGCATGAAATTGGTTGTAGAAGGTAACCTTGCTGAACAAACATCTTTTTAAGCAAACCCTCTAATTTTTTATCCATAGGATCTTTGAAAGCACAACTATCTTCTATGGGTATAGTGGTGCGTTTGTTTAGAGTAGAAACCGCCCCCTCGACCTTGGGGACTGTCTGCCATAAGTCCTTTCTGGGGTCGACCATAGGAAACAATTTCTTAAATATAGGGGGAGGGACGAAAGGTATGCCGGGCCTTTCCCATTCTTTATTTACAATGTCCGCCACCCGCTTGGGTATAGGAAAAGCTTCGGGGGGCCCCGGGACCTCTAGGAACTTGTCCATTTTACATAATTTCTCTGGAATGACCAAATTCTCACAATCATCCAGAGTAGATAACACCTCCTTAAGCAGGGCGCGGAGATGTTCCAATTTAAATTTAAATGTAATCACATCAGGTTCAGCTTGTTGAGAAATTTTCCCTGAATCTGAAATTTCTCCCTCAGACAAAACCTCCCTGGCCCCCTCAGACTGGTGTAGGGGCACTTCAGAACCAGTATCATCAGCGTCCTCATGCTCTTCAGTATTTTCTAAAACAGAGCAGTCGCGCTTTCGCTGATAAGTGGGCATTTTGGCTAAAATGTTTTTGATAGAATTATCCATTACAGCCGTTAATTGTTGCATAGTAAGGAGTATTGGCGCACTAGATGTACTAGGGGCCTCCTGTGTGGGCAAGACTGGTGTAGACGAAGGAGGGGATGATGCAGTACCATGCTTACTCCCCTCACTTGAGGAATCATCTTGGGCATCATTTTCTCTAAATTTTGTGTCACATCTATTTAAATGAGAAGGAACCTTGGCTTCCCCACATACAGAACACAGTCTATCTGGTAGTTCAGACATGTTAAACAGGCATAAACTTGATAACAAAGTACAAAAAACGTTTTAAAATAAAACCGTTACTGTCACTTTAAATTTTAAACTGAACACACTTTATTACTGCAAATGTGAAAAAGTATGAAGGAATTGTTCAAAATTCACCAAAATTTCACCACAGTGTCTTAAAGCCTTAAAAGTATTGCACACCAAATTTGAAAGCTTTAACTCTTAAAATAACGGAACCGGAGCCGTTTTTATAATTAACCCCTTTACAGTCCCTGGTATCTGCTTTGCTGAGACCCAACCAAGCCCCAAGGGGAATACGATACCAAATGACGCCTTCAGAAAGTCTTTTCTATGTATCAGAGCTCCTCACACATGCATCTGCATGTCATGCTTCCCAAAAACAAGTGCGCAATAGAGGCGCGAAAATGAGGCTCTGCCTATGATTAGGGAAAGCCCCTAGAGAGTAAGGTGTCCAATACAGTGCCTGCCGGTTATTTTACATAATTCCCAAGAATAAAATAATTCCTCAAAGCTATGAAGTATAAAATATGCTTATATATCAATCGTTTTAGCCCAGAAAATGTCTACAGTCTTAAAAGCCCTTGTGAAGCCCTTTTTTTCTTATGTAATAAAAATGGCTTACCGGATCCCATAGGGAAAATGACAGCTTCCAGCATTACATCGTCTTGTTAGAAATGTGTCATACCTCAAGCAGCAAAAGTCTGCTCACTGTTTCCCCCAACTGAAGTTAATTCCTCTCAACAGTCCTGTGTGGAAACAGCCATCGATTTTAGTAACGGTTGCTAAAATCATTTTCCTCTTACAAACAGAAATCTTCATCTCTTTTCTGTTTCAGAGTAAATAGTACATACCAGCACTATTTTAAAATAACAAACTCTTGATTGAATAATAAAAACTACAGTTAAACACCAAAAAACTCTAAGCCATCTCCGTGGAGATGTTGCCTGTACAACGGCAAAGAGAATGACTGGGGAAGGCGGAGCCTAGGAGGGATCATGTGACCAGCTTTGCTGGGCTCTTTGCCATTTCCTGTTGGGGAAGAGAATATCCCACAAGTAAGGATGACGCCGTGGACCGGACACACCTATGTTGGAGAAATCAAGCACAAACTTACTTCACCACCTCCATAGGGAGGCAAAGTTTGTAAAACTGAATTGTGGGTGTGGTGAGGGGTGTATTTATGGGCATTTTGAAGTTTGGGAAACTTTGCCCCTCCTGGTAGGATTGTATATCCCATACATCACTAGCTCATGGACTCTTGCCAATTACATGAAAGAAAACATAATTTATGCTTACCTGATAAATGTATTTCTCTTGTGGTGTATCCAGTCCACGGATCATCCATTACTTGTGGGATATTCTCCTTCCCAACAGGAAGTTGCAAGAGGATCACCCACAGCAGAGCTGCTATATAGCTCCTCCCCTAACTGCAAAATCCAGTCATTCGACCGAAAACAAGCAGAGAAAGGAGAAACCATAGGGTGCAGTGGTGACTGTAGTTTAAAATTAAAAAATACCTGCCTTAAAATGACAGGGCGGGCCCTGGACTGGATACACCACAAGAGAAATAAATTTATCAGGTAAGCATAAATTATGTTTTCTCTTGTAAGGTGTATCCAGTCCACGGATCATCCATTACTTGTGGGATACCAATACCAAAGCTAAAGTACACGGATGAAGGGAGGGACAAGGCAGGTACTTAAACGGAAGGTACCACTGCCTGTAAAACCTTTCTCCCAAAAATAGCCTCCGAAGAAGCAAAAGTATCAAATTTGTAGAATTTTGAAAAAGTATGAAGCAAAGACCAAGTCGCCGCCTTGCAAATCTGTTCAACAGAAGCCTCATTTTTAAAAGCCCATGTGGAAGCCACAGCTCTAGTAGAATGAGCTGTAATCTTTTCTGGAGGCTGCTGGCCAGCAGTCTCATAGGCTAAGCGGATTATGCTTCTTAGCCAAAAAGAAAGAGGTTGCCGAAGCCTTTTGACCTCTCCTCTGTCCAGAGTAGACAACAAACAAAGCAGATGTTTGACGAAAATCTTTAGTAGCTTGTAAGTAAAACTTTAAAGCACAAACCACGTCCAGATTGTGTAATAGACGTTCCTTCTTTGAAGAAGGATTAGGACACAAAGACGGAACAACAATCTCTTGATTGATATTCTTATTAGATACCACCTTAGGTAAAAACCCAGGTTTGGTACGCAGAACTACCTTATCTGCATGGAAGATCAGATAAGGAGAATCAAATTGTAAGGCAGATAACTCGGAAACTCCACGAGCCGAGGAAATAGCTACCAAAAAAAGAACTTTCCAAGATAAAAGTTTGATATCTATGGAATGAAGAGGTTCAAACGGAACCCCCTGAAGAACTTTAAGAACCAAATTTAAGCACCAAGGTGGAGCAACAGGTTTAAACACAGGCTTGATTCTAACTAAAGCCTGACAAAATGCCTGAATGTCTGGGACATCCGCCAGACGCTTGTGCAAAAGAATAGATAGTGCAGAAATCTGTCCCTTTAAGGAACTAGCTGACAATTCTTTCTCCAATCCTTCTTGGAGAAAAGATAATATCCTGGGAATCCTGACCTTACTCCATGAGTAGCCCTTGGATTCACACCAATAAAGATATTTACGCCATATCTTATGATAGATTTTCCTGGTGACAGGCTTTCGTGCCTGAATTAAGGTATCAATGACTGACTCGGAGAAACCACGCTTTGATAAAATCAAGCGTTCAATCTCCAGGCAGTCAGCCTCAGAGAAAGTAGATTTGGATGGTTGAAAGGACCTTGAAGTAGAAGGTCCTGTCTCAGCGGCAGAGTCCATGGTGGAAAGGATGACATGTCCACCAGATCTGTATACCAAGTCCTGCGTGGCCACGCAGGCGCTATCAAGATCACAGATGCTCTCTCCTGCTTGATTTTGGTAATCAGCCGAGGGAGCAGAGGAAACGGTGGAAACACATAAGCCAGGTTGAAGGACCAAGGCGCTGCTAGAGCATCTATCAGCGTTGCCTTGGGGTCCCTGGACCTGGATCCGTAACAAGGAAGCTTGGTGTTCTGGCGAGACGCCATGATATCCAGTTCTGGTTTGCCCCAACGATGAACCAATTGTGCACACACCTCCGGATGGAGTTCCCACTCCCCCGGATGAAAAGTCTGTCGACTTAGAAAATCCGCCTCCCAGTTCTCTACACCTGGGATATGGATAGCTGATAGGTGGCAAGAGTGAATCTCTGCCCAGCGAATTATCTTTGAGACTTCTAACATCGCTAGGGAACTCCTTGTTCCCCCTTGATGGTTGATGTAAGCCACAGTCGTGATATGTTGTCCGACTGAAATCTGATGAACCTCATTGTCGCTAGCTGAGGCCAAGCCTGAAGAGCATTGAATATCGCTCTTAGTTCCAGAATGTTTATTGGAAGGAGTGACTCCTCCTGAGTCCACGATCCCTGAGCCTTCAGGGAGTTCCAGACTGCACCCCAACCTAGAAGGCTGGCATCTGTCGTTACAATTGTCCAATCTTGCCTGCGAAAGGTCATACCTTTGGACAGATGGACCCGAGATAGCCACCAGAGAAGAGAATCCCTGGTCTCTTGATCCAGATTTAGTAGAGGGGACAAATCTGTGTAATCCCCATTCCACTGACTGAGCATGCAGAGTTGCAGCGGTCTGAAATGTAGGCGTGCAAACGGCACTATGTCCATTGCCGCTACCATTAAGTCGATTACTTCCATGCACTGAGCCACCGAAGGGCGAGGAATGGAAAAAAGAACACGGCAGGAATTTAGAAGTTTTGATAACCTGGACTCCGTCAGGTAAATTTTCATTTCTACAGAATCTATCAGAGTCCCTAGGAAGGAAACTCTTGTGAGGGGGGATAGAGAACTCTTTTCCTCGTTCACCTTCCACCCATGCGACCTCAGAAATGCCAACACTATGTCCGTATGAGACCTGGCAATTTGGAAGTTTGACGCCTGAATCAGGATGTCGTCTAAATGCCCCGCGGCCTTAGGACCGCCAGAAGCGACCCCAGAACCTTCGTAAAAATTCTTGGGGCTGTAGCTAACCCCAAGGGAAGAGCTACAAACTGGTAATGCCTGTCTAGGAAGGCAAACCTGAGAAACCGATGATGATCTTTGTGTATCGGAATGTGAAGATAAGCATCCTTTAAATCCACTGTAGTCATGTATTGACCCTCCTGGATCATAGGTAGGATGGTACGAATAGTCTCCATCTTGAATGATGGAACTCTGAGGAATTTGTTTAAGATCTTTAGATCCAAAATTGGTCTGAATGTTCCCTCTTTTTTGGGAACCACAAACAGATTTGAGTAAAATCCCTGTCCCTGTTCCTCCCTTGGAACTGGATGGACCACTCCCATAACTAGGAGGTCTTGTACACAGTGTAAGAATGCCTCTCTCTTTATCTGGTTTGCAGATAATTGTGAAAGGTGAAATCTCCCTTTTGGGGGGGAAGCTTTGAAGTCCAGAAGATATCCCTGGGATATAATTTCCAACGCCCAGGGATCCTGGACATCTCTTGCCCACGCCTGGGCGAAGAGCGAAAGTCTGCCCCCTACTAGATTCGTTACCGGATAGGGGGCCGTTCCTTCATGCTGTCTTAGAGGCAGCAGCAGGCTTTTTAGCCTGCTTACCTTTGTTCCAGGCCTGGTTAGGTCTCCAGACCGTCTTGGACTGAGCAAAAGTTCCCTCTTGTTTTGCATTAGAGGAAGTTGATGCCTCACTTGCCTTTAAGTTTCGAAAGGCACGAAAATTAGACTGTTTGGCCTTTGATTTGGACCTATCCTGTGGAAGGGCATGACCTTTTCCTCCAGTAATATCAGCAATAATCTCCTTCAACCCAGGCCCGAATAGGGTCTGCCCCTTGAAGGGAATGTTAAGCAGCTTAGACTTTGAAGTAACGTCAGCTGACCATGATTTAAGCCATAGCGCTCTGCGCGCCTGGATAGCAAAACCAGAATTCTTAGCCGTTAGTTTAGTCAAATGAACAATGGCATCAGAAACAAAAGAATTGGCTAGCTTAAGTGCTCTAAGCTTGTCAAGTATGTCATCCAATGGAGTCGCTACCTGTAAAGCCTCTTCCAGAGACTCAAACCAGAACGCCGCAGCAGCAGTGACAGGAGCAATGCATGCAAGGGGCTGTAGGATAAAACCTTGTTGAATAAACATTTTCTTAAGGTAACCCTCTAACTTTTTATCCATTGGATCTAAGAAAGCACAACTGTCCTCGACAGGGATAGTAGTACGCTTTGCTAGAGTAGAAACTGCTCCCTCCACCTTAGGAACTGTCTGCCATAAGTCCTGTGTGGTGGCGTCTATTGGAAACATTTTTCTAAAAATAGGAGGGGGAGAAAACAGCACACTTGGTCTATCCCATTCCTTAGTAATAATTTCTGTAAACCTTTTAGGTATTGGAAAAACATCAGTGCACACCGGCACTGCATAGTATTTACCCAGTCTACACAATTTCTCTGGCACTGCAATTGTATCACAGTCATTCAGAGCAGCTAAAACCTCCCTGAGTAACACGCGGAGGTGTTCAAGCTTAAATTTAAATGTAGAAATATCAGAATCAGGATGCATCATCTTCCCTGAGTCAGAAACATCACTCACAGAAAGAAGCTCTCCCTCTTCAGCTTCTGCATATTGTGAGGCAGTATCAGACATAGCTCTTAAAGCGTCAGTATGCTCTGTATTTCGTCTAACTCCAGAGCTATCTCGCTTTCTTCTAAATTCAGGTAGTCTGGCTAATACCGCTGACAGTGTATTATCCATGACTGCCGCCATGTCTTGTAAAGTAAACGCTATGGACGCCCTGGATGTACGCTATGGGCGCCATTTGAGCGTGAGTCAAAGGATCTGACACGTGGGGAGAGTTAGTCAGCATAACTTCCCCCTCGTCAGATTCCTCTGGTGATAAATTTTTTAAAGACAGAATATGATCTTTATTGCTTAAAGTGAAATCAGTACATTTGGTACACATTCTAATAGGGGGTTCCACCATGGCTTTTAAACATAATGAACAAGGAGTTTCCTTTATGTAAGACATGTTTGTACAGATTAGCAATGAGACTAGCAAGCTTGGAAAACACTTTAAATCAAGTTAACAAGAAAATATAATAAACGGTACTGTGCCTTTAAGAGAAACAAATTTTGTCAGAATTTGAAAAACAGTGAAAAAAGGCAGTAAATCAGACAAAATTTTTACAGTGTGTATAATACGCTGACAGAGCATTGCATCTACTTGCAAATGGATGATTAACCCCTTAGTTAAAAAAAACTGAAGCCTAAGAGCCCTTTAGAGATGTCCTATAGCATTCAGGGGGCTCCTGGAAGAAGCTGGATGTCTCAGTCTGTAAAAGTTACTGCACAAAAAAGCGTTAAATTAGGCCCCTCCCACTCATAGTAACACAGTGGAAAGCCTCAGGAAACTGTTTCTAGGCAAATTTAAGCCAGCCATGTGGAAAACACTAGGCCCCAATAAAGTTTTATCACCAAAGTATATATAAAAACGTTTAAACATGCCAGCAAACGTTTTATATGGTAAATATAAAAGAGTATTACCTCAGAAAGTAAGCATGATACCAGTCGCTATTAAATCACTGTATTCAGGCTTACCTTACATAAATTTGGTATGAGCAGCATTTTCTAGCATTCACATCTTCTAGAAAAAATCTTAACTGCACATACCTGATAGCAGGATAACCTGCACGCCATTCCCCTGCTGAAGCTACCTCTCTCTTCAGTCATGTGTGAGAACAGCAATGGATCTTAGTTACAACCTGCTAAGATCATAGAAATCACAGGCAGATTCTTCTATTTTTCTGCCTGGGACAAAATAGTACAACTCCGGTACCATTTAAAAATAACAAACTTTTGATAGAAGCAAGATAACAGCTACATTTCACCACTTTCCTCTTACTACCTCCATGCTTGTTGAGAGTTGCAAGAGAATGGCTGGGTATGGCAGTTAGGGGAGGAACTATATAGCAGCTCTGCTGTGGGTGATCCTATTGCAACTTCCTGTTTCGAAGGAGAATATCCCACAAGCAATGGATGATCCGTGGACTGGATACACCTTACAAGAGAAACAGGGGTTAGTCTTATTTAAAATATGGAATGTTTGGGAAGAGAGAGGGATCTGTATATTTGATTTGCATTAAACCTCAAGCAATGTGTTTATTTATTTTTTATAAAACTATATATATATAAAAAAATTCTCTTTATCCCCAAGACTACCAGTATTAGAGACATTAGGCAATTCTCTATCAGGTGGTAGGTCTAGAGAATTACTAGCACATAGGATTGCAGAGAGTGACAGCTACTCTGGCTACAGACCTTTGCTTGCTCTAGACAACTACTTCCAGTTCTTTCCGTGTACACATGAATTCAAGTGAATTACACTTGGGATTTAATTTAGTTACATATATTTTTTCATTCCTTTGAGGGTTCTGGAACAACACAAAAAAACAAAATTTATGCTTACCTGATAAATTTCTCTTTCCAGAAATGGTGAGTCCACGACTTCATTAATTACTGTTGGAAATATCACTCCTGGCCAGCAGGAGGAGGCAAAGAGAACAACAGCAAAGCTGATAACTGTCTTTTAAAAAACAGGGTGTGGTCGTGGACTCACCATATCCGGAAAGAAATTTATCAGGTAAGCATAAATATTGTTTTCTTTCCTAAGATATGGTGAGTCCACGACATCATCAATTACTGTTGGGAATCAATACCCAAGCTAGAGGACACAGATGACTAGGGAGGGAAAAAAAAAAAGAGACAGACCTAAACAGAAGGCACCACCACTTGAAGAACCTTTCTCCCAAAGGAAGCCTCAGCCGAGGCAAAAGTATCAAGTTTGTAAAACTTGGAAAAAGTATGCAGAGAAGACCAAGTTGCAGCCTTGCAAATTTGTTCCACAGACGCTTCATTTTTGAAAGCCCAAGAAGAGGAAACAGCTCTCGTGGAATGAGCCATAATTATCTCAGGAGGCTGCTGGCCAGCAGTCTCATAAACCAAATGATTATACTTCGTAACCAGAAAGAAAGAGTAGTAACAGTAGCTTTCTGACCTTTACGTTTCCCAGAGAAACAGACAAACAGGGCAGAAAACTGACGAAAATCCTTAGTTGTCTTTAGATAGAATTTAAGAGCACGCACAACATCCAAGTTGTGCAACAAACATTTCTTGTGAGGAGGATTAGGACATAGAGAAGGAACAACAATCTCCTGATTAATATTCTTATCGGAAAGAACCTTAGGAAGGAAACTTAAGGCGGTTCTTCGTACTAAGTTATCGGCATGAAAGATAAGATAAGGCGAATAAAACTGTAAAGCTAAGAGTTCCGAGACTCTCCGAGCAGAAGAGATAGCAACAAGAAACAAAACCTTCCAAGATAACAACTGAATATCTATGGAATGTAATGGCTCAAACGGAGCCTGCTGTAAAACTTTAAGAACAAGGTTAAGGCTCCAAGGAGGAGCAACAGACTTAAACACAGGTCTGATTCTGACCAAGGCCTGACAAAAAGATTGCACGTCTGCCAGACGCTTCTGACCCTCCAGGGTACTGACTGACAAACCCATCTCCAAGCCTTTCTGGAGAAAAAAAGAAAATCCTAGGAATCCTAAACCTACTCCAAGAGTAGCCATTGGAATCACACCAATAAAGATATTTACGCCATATCTTATGGTAAATCTTTCTAGTAACAGGTTTGTGAGCCTGAATCATGGTCTCAATGACCGACTCAGAAAAACCACGCTTAGACAGAACTAAGCGTTCAGTCTCCAAGCAGTCAGCTTCAGAGAAACGAGATTTGGATGAAGGAAGGGACCCTGAATCAGGAGGTCCTTCCTCAGAAGCAGTCTCCAAGGTGGGAGAGATGACATCTCCACTAGGTCTGCATACCAGATCCTGCAAGCCACGCAGGGGCTATTAGAATCACCAACGCGCTCTCTCTCCGATTTGATATGAGCAATGACTCGAAGGAGAACAAATGGAGGAAACAGGTATGCCAGCCTGAAATCCCAAGAAACCACCAGAGCATCTATCAGAGCTGCCTGTGGATCTCTTGACCTTGAACTGTAACTTGGAAGCTTGGCGTTCTGCCGAGACGCCATCAGATCCAACTCCAGCACCCCCATCTGAGAGTTAAGTTGGAGAACACCTCCGGATGGAGTTCCCACTCCCTAGGATGAAAAGACTGTTTGCTCAGGAAATCTGCTTCCCAGTTGTCCACTTCTGGAATGTGGATGGCAGATAGACAACAACTGTGAGCCTCCGCCCACAGAATAATCCAAGCCACCTCCTTCATGGCTAAGGAACTCCGAGTTCCTCCCTGACGGTTGATGTAAGCCACAGAGGCTATGTTGTCCGATTGGAACCTGATAAACCGGGCAAAGGCCAAGCCATCAGAGCACTGAAAATTGCTCTCAACTCCAAGATGTTTATGGGGAGAGCAGACTCCGCCCGAGTGCAAAGGCCCTGCGCCTTTAACAAGTCCCAGACTGCTCCCCAGCCCAGCAGGCTGGCGTCCGTGGTCACAATCACCCATGAAGGTCTCCAAAAGCATGTGCCCTTTGACAGATGTTTCTGAGACAGCCACCACGGGAGAGAGTCTCTTGTCGACTGATCTAGAACTATCCTGAGACAGATCCGTATGGTCCCCGTTCCATTGACTGAGCATGCATAGCTGCAGAGCTCTTAAATGGAATTGAGCAAAGGGAATGATGTCCATGGAAGCAACCATCAGACCAATTACCGCCATACATTGAGCCACTGTTGGCCGAACAGTAGACTGTAGCGAGAGGCAAGAAGTTTGGCTCTCTTGACCTCTGTCAGAAATATCTTCATCAATAGGGAATCTATAATGTTACTCTGAGAAACATGTTTAGACACTTCAGTTCTAGAATAGGACGGAAAGTTCCCTCTCTTTTTGGGAACCACAAACAGATTGGAATAAAAACCTAGACCCTGTTCCTGTACTAGGACTATCACTCCCAGAGAGGAAAGATCCTGTACACATTTCAAGAATGCCTCTCTTTTTATTTGGTCTACAGATAATCTTGAGAGGTGGAACCTGCCTCTGGGAGGAAGTGTTGAATTCCAATTTGTAACCCAGAGATACTATGTCCACATCCCAAGGATCTGGGACATCTCGTATCCAAGCTTGTGAAAACTGAGAAAGTCTGCCCCCCACCTGATCCGATTAAGATGTGGGTTTCTTTGACTGTTACCCCTTGTTCCAAGACTGATTGGATCTCCAAGAAGACTTGGACCGCTCCTGCTTGGCAGAAGAAGGGAAAGACTTTCCTCTGAGGTTACGAAAGGAGCGAAATTTACTCTGACGTCCTTTCGGTCTATTCTTATCCTGAGGCAGAAAAGACCCTTTTCCACCTGTAATATCAGAAATTATTTCTGTCAGACCAGGACCAAACAAGGTCTTACCCTTGTAAGGAATCGCCAAAAGCTTGATCTTAGAGGAAACGTCCGCTGACCAAGATTTCAACCACAATGCCCTACAGGCAAGTACAGCGAAACTAGAAGTTTTAACTCCCAATCTAACAACCTGCAAAATAGCATCAGAAATAAAGGAATTGGCTAATGTATGAGCCTTAATCCTGTCTTGAAAGAAGTCTCTACCTGAAGAGAATAAGACAAGGCATCGAACCAATAGGATGCCGCACTAGTCACAGAGGCAATACACACCACAGGTTGCCATTGGAGACCTTGATGAACATATCTCCAGCTTTTCGTCCATTGGGTCCTTGGAAGAGCAGCTATCCTCAATAGGGATAGTAGTACTCTTAGTCAGAGTAGAAATGGCCCCTTCCACTTTTGGCACAGTGTGTCAATGATCCCTAAGGGAGTCAGCGACAGGAAAACAGAATTTATGCTTACCTGATAAATTACTTTCTCTTGTGGTGTACCCAGTCCACGGATTCATCCTTTACTTGTGGGATATTCTCCTTCCGAACAGGAAGTGATAAAGAGAGCACATATAGCTCCCCCTCTAGCTCCACCCCCCAGTCATTCGACCGAAGGTTAGGAAGAAAAAGGAGAAACCATAGGGTGCAGTGGTGACTGTAGTTTAAAAAATAAAAACCACCTGTCTTAAAATGACAGGGCGGGCCGTGGACTGGATACACCACAAGAGAAAATAATTTATCAGGTAAGCATAAATTCTGTTTTACTTGTGGGATACCAATACCAAAGCTTTAGGACACGGATGAAGGGAGGGAACAAGACAGGTACCTTAAACGGAAGGCACCACTGCTTGTAAAAACCTTTCTCCCAAAAATAGCCTCCGAAGAAGCAAAAGTATCGAATTTGTAAAATTTGGAAAAAGTATGCAGCGAAGACCAAGTCGCTGCCTTACAAATCTGTTCAACAGAAGCCTCATTTTTAAAACCCCATGTGGAAGCCACTGCTCTGGTAGAATGAGCAGTAATTGTTTCAGGAGGCTGATGGCCAGCAGTCTCATAGGCCAAACGGATGATGCTTTACAGCCAAAAGGAAAGAGAGGTAGCGGTCGCCTTCTGACCTCTCCTCTTACCGGAATAGATAACAAACAAAGAAGTTGTTTGTCTGAAATCCTTAGTTGCTTGTAAATAGAACTTTAAAGCACGAACCACATCAAGATTGTGTAACAGACGTTCCTTCTTCGACGAAGGATTAGGACACAGAGAAGGAACAACAATTTCCTGGTTAATATTCCTATTAGACACAACCTTAGGAAGAAAACCGGGTTTGGTACGTAAAACTACCTTATCTGCATGGAACACCAGGTAAGGCGAATTACACTGTAAAGCAGATAACTCTGAAACTCTTCGAGCAGAAGAGATAGCTACCAAAAATAAAACTTTCCAAGATAAAAGCTTAATATCTATGGAATGTAAAGGTTCAAACGGAACCCCTTGCAAAACTGAAAGAACTAAATTCAGACTCCATGGCGGAGCCACAGGTCTATAAACAGGCTTGATTCTGACTAAAGCCTGACTAAACGTTTGAACGTCTGGTACCTCTGCCAGACGCTTGTGAAAAAGAATAGACAAAGCAGATATCTGTTCCTTTAAGGAACTAGCTGATAATCCTTTCTCCAATCCATCTTGGAGAAAGGACAAAATCCTGGGAATCCTAACCTTACTCCATGAGTAACCCTTGGATTCGCACCAAAAAAGATATTTTCGCCAAATCGTATGGTAGATTTTCCTGGTGACAGGCTTTCTAGCCTGAATCAGGGTATCAATAACCGAATCAGAGAAACCACGCTTTGATAGAATTAGGCATTCAATCTCCAAGCAGTTAGACGAAGAGAAATTAGATTTGGACCCTGTATTAGAAGGTCCTGCCTCATTGGCAGTGTCCATGGTGGCACAGATGACATGTCCACTAGGTCTGCATACCAGGCCCTGCGTGGCCACGCAGGCGCTAATAGAATCACCAAAGCCCTCTCCTGCTTGATTCTGGCAACCAGGCGAGGGAGGAGAGGAAACGGTGGAAAAACATAGGCCAGATTGAAGGACCAAGGCGCAGCTAGAGCATCTATCAGCACCGCCTGGGGATCCCGGGACCTGGACCCGAAAAGAGGAAGCTTGGTGTTCTGACGGGACGCCATACGATCCAATTCTGGAGTGCCCCATAGCTGAGTCAGCTGGGCAAATACCTCCGGGTGGAGTTCCCACTCCCCCGGGTGAAAAGTCTGACGACTTAGAAAATCCGCCTCCCAGTTGTTTACTACTGGGATGTAAATTGCTGAGAGGTGGCAAGAGTGATCCTCCGCCCACCTGATTATTTTGATTACTTCCATCATTGCTAAGGAACTCTTTGTTCCCCCTTGATGATTGACATAAGCTACAGTCGTGATGTTGTCCGACTAAAATCTGATGAATTTGGCCGCAGCTAGCTGAGGCCATGCCTGAAGCGCGTTGAATATCGCCCTCAGTTCCAGAATGTTTATCGGGAGAAGAGCTTCTTCCCGAGACCATAAGCCCTGAGCTTTCAGGGAGTCCCAGACTGCACCCCAGCCCAACAGACTGGCGTCGGTCGTTACGATGATCCACTTTGGTCTGCAAAAACACATTCCCTGAGACAGGTGATCCAGAGACAACCACCAGAGAAGAGAATCTCTGGTCCCCTGGTCCAGCTGTATTTGAGGAGACAAATCTGCATAATCCCCATTCCACTGTCTGAGCATGCATAGTTGCAGTGGTCCGAGATGTATCCGTGCAAAAGGGACTATGTCCATTGCCGCTACCATTAATCCAATTGTCTCCATGCACTGAGCTACAGATGGCCCGAGGAATGGAATGAAGAGCTCGGCAAGTAGTTAAGAGTTAACTTTCTGACCTCCGTCAGAAATATTTTCATTACTACTGAGTCTATTAGTGTTCCTAGGAAGGGAACTCTTGGGAGGGGGGAGAGAGAACTCTTTTTGATGTTCACCTTCCACCCGTGAGACCTCAGAAAGGCCACTACAATTTCCGTGTGAGACTTGGCTCTTTGGAAAGTCGACGCCTGAATTAAGATGTCGTCTAGATAAGGCGCCACTGCTATGCCCCGCGGTCTTAGCACCGCCAGGAGGGACCCCAGCACCTTTGTGAAAATTCTGGGAGCAGTGGCCAACCCGAAAAGGAGAGCCACAAACTGATAATGCTTGTCCAGAAAGGCGAACCTGAGAAACTGGTGATGATCTTTGTGGATAGGAATGTGTAGATACGCATCCTTTAGAGCCACGGTAGTCATATATTGACCCTCCTGGATCATTGGTAAGATTGTCCGAATGGTCTCCATCTTGAATGATGGGACTCTGAGGAATTTGTTTAGAATTTTGAGATCCAGGATTGGTCTGAAAGTTCCTTCTTTTTTGGGAACCACAAACAGGTTTGAGTAAAACCCCAGCCCTTGTTCCGCAATTGGAACTGGGTGGATCACTCCCATGGTATGTAGGTCTTCTACACAGCGTAAGAAGGCCTCTTTCTTTGTCGCGTCTGTAGACAGACGAGAAATATGGAACCTTCCCCTTGGAGGGGATTTCTTGAATTCTAAAAGATATCCCTGGGAAACAATCTCTAAGGCCCAGGGATCGTGTACGTCTCTTGCCCAGGCCTGAGCGAAGAGAGAGAGTCTGCCCCCTACTAGATCCGGTCCCGGATGTGGGGCAACCCCATCATGCTGTCTTGGAGGCAGCTGCAGGCTTCTTGGCCTGTTTACCCTTGTTCCAGCCCTGGTAAGGTTTCCAGGCTGCCCTGGGTTGTGAAGTGTTACCCTCTTGCTTTGCAGCAGGGGATGATGAAGCGAGATCGCTCCTGAAATTCCGAAAGGAACGAAAATTATTCTGTTTGTTCTTCGTCTTGAAGGACTTGTTCTGGGGGAGAGCATGGCCTCCCCCCAGTGATTTCTGAAATAATCTCTTTCAATTCAGGCCCAAAGAAGGTCTTTCCTTTGAAAGGGATGTTCAATAGTTTGGATTTTGACGACACATCGGCCGACCATGACTTTAGCCACAACGCCCTGCGCGCTATGGCGAAACCTGAATTTTTTTTGCCGCTAACTTAGCTAGTTGGAAAGCGGCATCTGTGTTAAAAGAATTAGCCAGCTTAAGACCCTTAATTCTGTCCATAATATCCTCATATGAGGTCTCCGTCTGGAGCGCATCTTCCAGCGCCTCGAACCAGAAAGCAGCTGCAGTAGTTACAGGAACAATGCACGCTATAGGTTGGAGAAGAAAACCTTGTTGAGCAAAAATATTCTTAAGTAAACCCTCTAATTTTTTATCCATAGGGTCTTTAAAAGCACAACTGTCCTCAATTGGTATGGTTGTGCGTTTAGCAAGTGAAGAAACAGCCCCCTCCACCTTAGGGACCGTCTGCCACGAGTCCCGCGTGGAGTCAGATATGGGGAACATTTTCTTAAAAACAGGAGGGGGAACAAACGGAATACCTGGTCTATCCCACTTCCTAGTTACTATATCCGCAATCCTCATAGGGACCGGGAACACATCAGTGTAAACAGGAACTTCTAGGTACTTGTCCATTTTACACAATTTCTCTGGAACCACCAAAGGGTCGCAGTCATCCAGAGTAACTAATACCTCCCTGAGTAATAAGTGGAGGTGTTCTAGTTTAAATTTAAAAGCCAACGTATCTGAGTCTGTCTGAAGAGCAACCTTTCCCGAATCGGAAATTTCTCCCTCAGACAGCACATCCCTCGCCCCCATTTCAGAGCGTTGTGTATATCGGATACGGCTACCAAAGTGTCAGAATGCTCAGAATCTGTTCTTAAAACAGAGCTATCACGCTTTGTAGGTAACACGGGCAGTTTAGATAAAAACACTGAGAGGGTATTATCCATAACTGCCGCCAAGTCTTGTAAGGTAAAAGAGTTAGACGCACTAGAGGTGCTAGGCGTCACTTGATCGGGCGTAACTGGTTGTGACACTTGGGGAGAGGTTAACGGGCTAACCTCATTACCTTCTGTCTGAGAATCATCTTGGGCCACATTTTTAAGTGCAACAATATGTTCTTTAAAGTGTATAGACATATCAGTACAAGTGGGACACATTCTGAGAGGGGGTTCCACCATGGCTTCTAAACACATTGAACAAGGATTTCCCTTAGTGTCAGACATGTTTAACAGACTAGTAGTAAGACAAACAGGCTTAGAAATCACTTTAATCAAGTAAAAACACAATTTGCAAAAAACGTTACTGTGCTTTTAAGAGATAAAAAAAGGCACACAATTTTCCAAAACAGTGAAAAATGCAGCAAACTTTTTGAAATTTTCACAGTATGTACCTAAAGCATTGGTAAGATTGCACAACTAGCAAGAAAAACGATTAACCCCTTAATGCCCAAACCGGATCAATAGCAAGCTAACAAGGAACCAGATTTGTGGGGAAAAAGCTTCTTATAGGCCCTCAAACTGCAGCAGGACCCTCCATGTGAAACAGCCTGAAGATCTAGTCAATCTAACTGCGCATCTGAGGCGCGAAATTAGGCCCCTCCCACCTTACTCCGGTGCTGTGAAGCTTAAAGAAACACTCCTAAGCGTTATAATAATAGCCATGTGGGTAACAACCCCTGAAAGAAACCCAAAGGAACCTTCAAAGTGTCTCAAAAAACAATATTTATTAGTAAAAACCGTTTGCCATAAAATAGTTTCAACCAGCATAAATTAGCCCTGTTATGTAAGCTTGGAATTCCATACTTAGTCTCTGAATAAAGCTTACCCTTCCCTCATGGGGATCTTATCAGTCCTTTTCTAGCATTATCACAGTGTTGTCTAGAAATAAATGACTGAACATACCTTATTGCAGCCTAACCTGCAAACCGTTCCCCCCAACTGAAGTTTTCTTGTACTCCTCAGTCCTTTGTGGGAACAGCAGTGGATTTTAGTTACAACATGCTAAAATCATCTTCCTCCCTGCAGAAATCTTCATCTCTTTTCTGCTAGAGAGTAAATAGTACACACCGGTACCATTTAAAATAAACTTTTGCTTGTAGAACAAAACTACAAATCTAACACCACATTCGCTTTACCCTTCCGAGAGGGACCCTATTTCTTAGAGCCGGCAAAGAGAATGACTGGGGGGTGGAGCTAGAGGGGGAGCTATATGGACAGCTCTGCTGTGTGCTCTCTTTGCCACTTCCTGTTGGGAAGGAGAATATCCCACAAGTAAAGGATGAATCCGTGGACTGGATACACCTTACAAGAGAAACATCTTTTTTTCTAAAGTAGCCAAAACCTCCTTTAACAGTACATAAAGGTGTTCAAGCTTAAATCTGAAGAACACTACTTTAGGCTCAGGAAAAGGAATTATACTGTCCGAATCTGAGATTTCACCCTCAGAAGCTCCCGACGTGTCTTCCTCATCAGATTTATGAGCAAGGGCAACTTGGGTAGCAGAACTTGGAACAGCAACCATACTGTCTGGATCTCTAGATTTCCTCTTGCGCTTTCCCTGTAACCTGGGAATGGCAGCCAATGCTGCAGAAGATACCTGGGCAGAAATTTCTACTTTCAAATAAATTCCCCCAGAAGTTAAAGAGGAAACGCAGGGCACTGCTTGTGACGTCATTGAGGCTTGGGACATTATAGGAGAAGGCTGTGGTATTACCTGAACAGCATCACCCTTAGAGACATTAGGCTCAACACCAAAAAACTTTTCTTTATTCTGCAAAGTTTTCTTGACACATGAGGAACAAAATTGCATAGGGGAAACAATCTGCGCTTCTAAACACAAAAGACATGGATTTAATAGAGCAAGTTCCTGCTCCATATCAGACATTGCCCAAATTTTCACTCTAAGAAAAAATATGTTCAAAAAGAAAATATACCTTTACATTTTTAACTGTAAAAAAAATAATTTATGCCATAAATGACTGATACTTCTCTTTACTCTCTCAGTCTTGCAAAGCTTAGCTTTAAGTATCAATCCCCAGCAAATAAAACAAATTCAAGTTACTAGAGCGGCTACGCTCCTAACGACCTCCTTAGGACACTCGACACCTCAGACTCGACTGAGGCGCCGACCTGTTCGGTGGCCTAGAACCGGAGTGAAAAACTGCCTAGAAGACTGCAGATTTGTGCAGCCCAACACCGCTCCAGAGTACAGGGAAGCCGCTCACGTGACCGGACTTCGTCTTTACTGCGCCACAGTTTTGAAGGCGCGAAAACATACATCCTGGTACGTCACAAATAAGAGTGCTAACAAAAACAGAGCCTCCTGAGCTGTAAACTGCTCCTAAGTGAAAGGCGACTGAACCACAGGCAGATATACATCAACTGACTGACAAGTTTGTACATTCAAACATACTCTCTCAGTCCCACAGGGTCTTATTAATAAAAAACCTCTCATGTAAATAAAACGGAGCCCATAAAATAAGCCTTTCAGAGTCATGCCAGTCTAGCACATGCTTTCCAGTACCTCCCTCATGCCCAATGTAATCCTAACCACAGGATTATCTATGTCCCAAAATCATTAAGCAGGATCTCTGAAGTTGCTAAGTGCAATGTCTCCCCACCTGGAAGAGAAAGCACTTAACTGCTAAATCTGCTGTCCGGCATGTAGACAGTTACAAAGTATGAGAGGACACAGTTTCTCACAGAGACCTGTAAAAAAGAAAGAACACAGTAAGCCTACTCTGGCTTTCTATACTAGGGCAGCAAACTGTTAGGAAAACGCAGCAAGGACCACCTTACAAGTTCCTAAATGCTTTAAAGTCACACCTACCCGACTGCAAAGATTTACGTGGATTACGGCTAGACACCAAAACTTTCTTGTAGCGAAAAATAAAATTTTTCTTCAGACACCAAAACTTCACCTCCTCCATGCACTGAAGGCAAAGAGAATGCCTGAGAATTATGGTTAGGGGAGTGACACTTAACAGCTTTGCTGTGGTGCTCTTTGTCTCCTCCTGCTGGCCAGGAGTGATATTCCCAACAGTAATTGATGACGTAGTGGACTCATCATATCTTTGGAAAGAAAATGGTTCAAAAGAGACCAGCAGTAAAGAACCAAATATAAAAGGATTACAGCAAGTTCTGCAATACAACAGCTATAACTTTTTTTTAGGCTCAAGCTCACACTTTAATATATCACTACACAAATTCTGAAACAAAATGGCTTCTAGGTATGTGATTAGAAGAATATCTGTGCTTTGAGTTCCTTCACAACAGTTATACAATGCAACAGAAAGATGATGATATTCAATCTGCGGAAAACTTCACCACATGCATCAGTGTTATAGAGGAACCCGGCTGCTATTTGGCCAACACACTGTATTATACTTGAAATCAGATAGTTGCTGTAATGGCACATTATTCTGCTACTGCAAGTCTCTATTACAATCTGCCTCCTGTGTTGATTTCATAAGCATATCTCCCAAATTACACAAAACACCGTTCAAAACTTACACTGTACTTTCCAAAAACAATTTGTATGTGAAACCACAAAAATTTATTTCTTTTTTTATAATGAAAATATTACGGAGTGCCACAGTGTTCACATAGTTATTTTAGTACAAAGATATGCATTCTGGGAAATACAGTCAGAAAAATGTAGAAAATTAATGTGGTTCCTAGGTCAAAAAAAAAAATTAGTACAAAAAAATAAATGCTTCATATAACCAAAATTAAAGAACAAGGAGAGGTAATAGTAAATTATAAATACTTCAAAACGTTAGTATCTTGCTCTGCCAATATTTGTGGTTAAGCATTTACTAACATCTGCAAAGCCTTCTAGATTACTGCAGAAAACGCAGATTCCAATGAGGTCACAAAACTATCATCTTCTTACGATTTCTGAAAGTGGTAAGACGGCAGCAGTTTCCTAGAATGTCAGTTATGCAAAATAACCTAGAGAGATGTTACGAAATGAATTCCCATCCTCTGCATGAACCTGTACATACCTATCGGCTTACTGTGTTACCTACAATGTATGTACGTTTACATACCAAGAAGTAGCTTGTTAATATGTTCTTAAAGGAAAGTATTAAATACAAAGTTAAAAAAAAACAAAAGTTGTAAATAAAATGGTAAAGTTATTTTGGGTACTAATTTAGTGCTGCTCTCTAAAACAAATGAACATTCAAACATGCACTTTAACCGAAAAACCTTCAAGCCTCATTATTTATCTGCAATTTTCAAACAAGAAAGTATCCAGTTTGTCCATTTATTTTGTAGTCCTTTTAAAACAATCACTAAAGTGCATCTACGTTTTGTTTGACTTCCTCCTCTTCTTGGCCTTCTTTATACAAAAATGTCAGAAGGAAGAGGGCCACATCCATTGAAGCCCAGTACGCTGTATGGGAAGTCACAGCTGATAAGTATCTACTTTCCACAAGACCTTCTCTTAACTCAAAGTCAATCCGGTGCTCCAACTCCACTGGAACAAGAAATAAAAAAAAGTGACATTAGCCCAGCTAATACAAACAATACATAAATATGATATAGCCTGTATGCAACAACTAAATACAAAAGCTCACCAGCTAATTTACCGCTGTGTTTTCATACCAAAAACGGCAACGTACATGGCAATTTAATTAAATTCAAACAAGCTAAATTATGAAGCATGCAGGATTTTAGAAACGGCCTTAGAAATGTGCTAACAACTTTTACTCCATCATATTTTAAAACATTCAAACTGGACAGAACATGCCATGACAGGTTTTAGGCTTACATGGGAGGAGCCACTAATGCCAGCTTACCTAAAGTGACTTTCAGATGATAGGTGGTAAACCTGTTTTAATAGGTGGGTTTTCAAAGAGAGCTTGAAACCTTTAGTTGGATGCGGTCTAAGGAACCAGTGTAGTCGGTTGCACAAGGTAGGAATAGCCCGTGAGAAGTCTTGGAGGGGGCAAAGGGAAGCATCAATAATAGGAGTGTCCAAATGTAGGTTAGAAGTTGATTTAAGAGGGTGTTTCAGGGAGTATTTGAGATAAGTGAAGAAATATAGTTGGGTATTAGATTGTTGATAGCACTGTCCATGGGTACAAGTCATGTAAGTAACACAATGATACAATACTTGTAAGAGACCAGATAAAATGTGGCAAATACAGGAGGAATTGAGGCTGAAGCATAGATGATAGATTGGAGGGGAGGAGACAGGCGTTGGGTAAAACACTTAGGATTAGGTTGCAGTAGTCAATACAAGAAAAAACGAGGAGGTGATTTATTTTGTGTCTTGGGTAAGGTAAGGGTACATTTTAGAGACGTTCCATGGGTACCCATGGTAGAGCGCTTCTCTCTTTGTTTGGTACCCATGGCAGGATTTGTATATATGGAGTGAAGGCAAGTTCAATGTAAGGTGAAATGACAAGATAACAGACCTGATTTAGTGTTTTGAATACTGAGTTTTCCAAAGCAAGAAACATATCAGGTGTGGGGTGTATATGAGAGAATGAATAATTTTTTTGTTCCTGTATTGGGTTTACTGTGTAATTGTTTACTAGTTTTCCTGTTAACCCTTTAAGGACACAGCTTTCAGTTTGCTCAATTGTTTTATGACGGAAAAATTCAGTCATATGTCCTTAAGTTATCTGAAAATAGTAAAAAAAAAAGTAAATAGTGTTGTCTATCTTTGGATTGCAGAGTTGTATTGTAGACTAAAATATTATGTTTATAAATGTAAAAACATAAATTATGCTTACCTGATAATTTAATTTTCTTCTGATGGAAAGAGTCCACAGCTGCATTCATTACTTTTGGGAATTAAGAACCTGGCCACCAGGAGGAGGCAAAGACACCCCAGCCAAAGGCTTAAATACTCCTCCCACTCCACTCATCCCCCAGTCATTCTGCCGAGGAACAATGAACAGTAGAAGAAATATCGGGGTGAAAGGTGCCAGAATAATAAGGACGCCCCACATAAAATTAGGGTGGGGAGCTGTGGACTCTTTCCATCAGAAGAAAAGGAAATGATCAGGTAAGCATAATTTATGTTTTTCTTCTTAAATGGAAAGAGTCCACAGCTGCATTCATTACTTTTGGGAAAACAATACCCAAGTTATAGAGGACACTGAATGCCAAGACGGGAGGGTACAATAGGCGGCCCATACTGAGGGCACCAGGCCTGAACCTCTACCCAATAAAAAAATCCTGCTTCGTCCGAAGTCGAGAAATTTTTATTTAAAAGGAAAAGCCCCAGTGACACTGACTCGCAGCCAGTCCAGAGCCAAATTAGAGACTGCAAAACCGACTCCACCAACAGTCCACCAAGAGACACCGTCGCCCAACAGACGGTCCCCCACCACTCACCCCACACAAACGAAGGGTAAACCAGCCGAAATCCCCGAAGGGAACAAGGCAAAGGAGGACAGAGGAAACCGAAAAGTCCTTCAATGCAAAAAACAGCACTTCCAAGAGTGGGCCCAAATGAATCCAAACAGGGAAGGAGGCCACGCATATACCAAGCCAAACCCGGGATAAAACCGGGCACGGAGACCGAAAATACATCTCCCCAACATACTGCAAGCATGGAACACAACCAAAGAGGCAAAGTCCTCCCAGTGCCTGCCCATAGAATACCCAAGTATTCGACCATGAAAGCGTGTAATAGACCCAGGCGAAACCCCAAGTTTGAGAACACAGAAGGAGCTAAAACATGAATGTTCTTGTAAAGCGCGGCTAATCCCTCTCAAGGGACTCAAGGCGCTGCTCATCTTATCAACCTCGAAAGGAAGAAGGCTGAGTAGACCACGCTGGGGATCGAACTTGCAACCCTCAGTTTGCTACAGTGCAGAGTAGGAACAGTGCATTCGTATGCGGAGCTAGCTGTCCAGATAGCTGCAAGGAAGAAGCAGTCATCAAGAAACAGACCGCACAAACAGCCCCCGAGAGAGGGCACGCTCCAGGCAACCTAAGCCGCCATACCTACTCACAGGCCCCTAAAAAGGGGAACACAAAGCCTCCATCGAGGCCCCCCGAGGAGAAATTACCCTCAGAACTCGAAGGAAGAAGAAACCGTCTCCTGTCAAAGGAGCAAAGAGAAAGGAAAACCCATCTTCTAGCAGACTGAGCTATCAGAATAGACTCAGCAAGCTCACACATCCCAAAGGATACTGTGACCCATAGACCGCTCAGGCATCCTGACCTGCAGACCCAGCTGGGCCACCAATACAAGGGAACAAAGAATCCCAAAACTGGTATAGGAAGGAGCGTAAAGATGGCAGAGCCATCCCCCCAGAGTACAAGTATAACCCAACTCTGAAAACAGACAAGGCCATAGACCCAAGGATCTATCAAAACAAGGCCCCACAGTCTGACATGGAACCAGCAAGATTCCAGGTGGAACCAAGGCCACCCTCCACTTCACGACAAGGAGAATCCCATAGTACGGACCCCCTGAAGAAGCGAATATCCCCTAAAGAAAAAGAGAAGAGGCCGTTAGGACAATAACCGTCCTCAAGGCCTGAAGCCACCGGCTAAACGGGGGAAGAACCCCCCCCCACAAATGTCCTAGAAAGGACCCCCACACAAGTAGTTTGCCCAACAGAGGCACAGCCAACCCATTTGCCTGAAGAAGAAAATCCACGGGTACCCTGGCAAACTAACAGGGGAATGCAACCCTAAGGCACACCAGAAGACTGGAATCCAGCGCCAGCAGCTGGGTAGAAACCTATCACCCCAGATGACATGGGTTACTCTGTGACAAGGAGTAATAAATACTCCGATAGACCGGGCCAACCCTGACCCGGTCGGGTAGATGGACCAGTCCTGAGATCCAAACAACCCAAAACTGGGACAGGAGCAAAGCCCCAAAAAGAGGAAGACTCAGGAAGAAAAAACAAATCCGGGTACCTTAGTAGTTCAGGCAACTATACCCTGGAACTTAACACCCCGACTGGCCAAAAAGCAAGACAAAAGGAATGGAGCATATCCAGAAAATCCGGACAGCGCAGAGAACTTGAAAGCTCCGACCAAATGAAGGAACCATTCCTAGATAAAGTTCAACTCTCCAAGGACCAAGGCTAAAAGTCAAATGAAGATACTTCACAAGGCCACAGGACAACAGAAGGGATACCTCGAAGTTCCCAAAACCTTACTAGCAGGGTTAGTCTCCCCATCACCTCCAAACAGGCAGAGGACACAGGGGAGAGAAAAGGTGATAAAACTTCACAGCTCCAGGAAAACTCGAGCTAAACAAGTCCCCACAGGGATCAACCAACGTCCGGAACACAGATCCCCAAAAGGAGCTCTAACCCACCCAGGACAATGGAAAAAGACCCAAGGTCTCATAACTCAGACAGACCTTATGTGGCCTAGAGTAAGAGCCATATCTAGATATACTAGAAACAGCTGACACGCACCGCATTAAAGGTGTCAAAATCTACAATAGGTTTCAAAATACAAAACCTTCCGCATGCTGGACAACTATCCATACAAGCTGTTGGATCTAGCCCCATAGGACCATCGAGAAGCCTAAAAACTGAAGGCCAAACCACTCAACCAGTGGCAATGGAGCACAACGCCAGCCAGCCCCCCCCACATGGAGGAGGAACTCTAGGTTCTGATGAAATCAGATGTCAGACGCAGCGGAACCCTCCCCTGCCTGGTCATCCATGACTGAAGGCTATAAGGACTGAAACAATCATTTTCCGCCTCGTGAACCCACAGGTCCTCTCGAATACTTAGTTGAACATAAAAAACAATGATAACTTGAGCACTCAGCGCTACTACCGATCCAGCAGAAACAGCGCCAGGTATCTTAACAGCCACAAACCAAACAAACCCGACAGGACCAGCCTGTACTCGGGGTTCTAACCGGCAAGCTGCATAAATTCTCCCACATAGGGGAAAAAGGAAAACACACATTATAAAACAAAGGACTAACATGTCCAAACAATTTCCGAAGAAGTAACAAAGAGTATCGATCCCAGATGGCTCCCGAAGGAAGCAAACACAAATAAAAGACATCCCATCGGATACAAAATAAAAGGTAGAAGGTTAACAGCCAAAAGACACAGGCCTGCCCGCAGGACCAGCCAAACGGAGCCCTATCTTACAAAAAAACTGGGAAAGATCTCAAACAAATGACAAACCAGAGATAACCCCACATGTCTTAATGAGGTGCACCATTCAAATTATCAGACTGAAAGTCCCCATATCTGTTAACGATAGGGTCATTCAATAACTGAAAAAAGATGTCTAAGAAACACGCTAAGGCGCGCAATCCTGTAACGAAAGGCACAACATTCCGGAACAGTTACACGCACGAGTAACTGTAGAGGCCCACCTCAAGGCAGAAGACCCGAGACAACAGGGCAAGAGCACAATCTTAAATTAACATCTGGACTCTGCAGACCATCGCTAACATTATTTGGAAGTGAAAACGTGATGCAACCTCTGGGGGGGGGGGGGGGAAACACTCCACCCCGCATGGAGGAACCACAGACTGGGTTACCCGCATGTGTAGAAGTATGAATTGGTAGGGAACTCGCCTCCTGGAGGACTGGGCCCCCAGAGACAGATGGCTCAGCAGTCCCCTGATTCCCCGAGCCCAAGAATCCAGGCGCTCTCATATGGCATATGGAACAAAACTGGTCAACATGTGTCAACGAGGCCAATCCGGAGTCATCACCGGACACAGAATCTGAAATTAAAATAGTCTTGGTATCAGAATCCTCCATACATCAGAATCCTCCATAACTGGTTAGAGGAAATATCAATATGGACTAAACTATTAAAACAAAAATGGCACCTGACACCCACAATGGCTGGGGCACTCACCACCTCCTATGACCAGACCCCTGCGGACTAGAATATCTCCTTTGCCACACAGTCAGGAATGCAGAAGAGGGGAACAAAGCGTAACCACGCCCAAACACAAGGTGAACCATACAGTCCAAAAAAGCGCACCCAACCAAAAGGCTGCGTCAATTCCAAAGGCCTCAAAGTTCCAACCACGAGCCCATAAACATCACACATAAGCAGGTTGAATCACATAACAAACATGATTATAAACCCCCCTGTTCAATAACCCCCAAGGAGATATTAACCCTCGATTCCAAGATACTAACAGAGACTCACTGAGACCCTTATGTCATAGTTAGACCAGCAAAGGTATGGTAGCCATTAAATTCACATTACAGTACATTGACGATAAAGTAAAATGAAACGATCTTACCGGAATCTACGCTGTGGAACAGGAACACGGCCTTTCAAGTGTGACGAATAGTGGCATCACCTCTGCCATGGACTTGAGAGAAAAAAGCAGGCAGCGGAGCAAAGTTCAACAACGCTGATTGCTTGAGGAGCTATTAATATGAGTCGGGATGGTTTCGCAGAGAGACTCTCCCTGCATCTCCGAACTCTAACTTTCATCCAAGCCCTCACTGAGAGGCTGACAGGATTACTTAAAACTCTTGTCCCATGCCGAAGAGTACTACCCTCCATAAGAGACAAAAACAAAAATTAAAAATTCTGACACGTCTCTGCCAACCTGGGACGAAAGGAAAGAATGACTGGGGGGTGAGGGGAGTGGGAGGAGTTTTTAAGCCTTTGGCTGGGTTTGTCTTTGCCTCCTCCTGGTGGCCAGGCTCTTATTTCCCAAAAGTAATGAATGCAGCTGTGGACTCTTTCCATTTAAGAAGAAAATACTGAGAAACAGCAAATAACAATCACAAAATACTTTGGAATTACAACATTCCTGCCAAACAATCTCAGAAGAAGCGTAGTCATTCAACTAGCGGAGCTTCAGAAATATGTAAGATTAACTCAACACTGCTGCCTTGCATGGGCCTTCACATGATAGCTGTTTCAAATGACTAAATAGAAACTGCCCTTATAAAAAGAGCCTTGTTAAAATGATGTATGTATACAAGCTATGTGTATATCCAGGACTACAGGATAGTGGTTCTGCTGTAAAATAACACACTATTCTTCAAACTACTAATAGAGAAATAATATACATGGAAACAAGTAAAAAGCAGCATCTACATGATAGTATTTAGTATGTAATCATCTAAAGTTAACCTTTAAAAACTTTGCTAAGCATTAAGCCGGCAATCTTAAAGTTTGTAGCACAACCTGTACTACACAAGAGGGTACAGGAGAGGCAAAAATCTATAGTGACTATTAACATGCTGGAAGACTCCCAACATGGACCTATACTGCTCCTGCAAAGCACTTATACTGTCCCATGGATTTTAAAGTAATAAAAACCCAGAAAGTAAGACCACAGCCCATAGACTACAAAGAGCTAAGCAAGGGGAAAAACCAGAGCATTGAGGGTCTGCATGTCATTACCCTAAACCATCTCCACAGAGTCCTAACAAATGTTGCAGTGGCTGAATCCTTACAGCAGGAGTAATAAGAGAGGTAACAAACTTTTTTTTTTTTTACTTTACGTGTACAAAAACATAAAATTATGCTTACCTGATAATTTAATTTCCATCGAGGGGAGGAGATTCCATGGCATTCATTACTGTTGGGAATCAAGAACCCGGCCACCAGGAGGAGGAAAAGACAACCCAGCCGAGGGAACCAGGAACAGTAGGAGAAATATCAGCGTAAAAAAAGGTACCAGAAGAGTAATAACTTTAGGTCCGCCCATAGGAGACACGGGCGGGAGCCGTGGACTCTCCTCCCCTCGATGGAAATGAAATGATCAGGTAAGCATAATTTATGTTTTCCATCTAAAGGGGAGGAGAGTCCACAGCTTCATTCATTACTGTTGGGAACATATACCCAAGCTCTAGAGGACACTGAATGAAACCGGGAGGGTAAAAAGGCGGACCCTAACCCGAGAGCACCACAGCCTGCAAAACCTCTCCCAAAAACAGCTTCCGCAGAAGCAAACACGTTAAATTTGTAAAACTTTGTAAAAGTGTGTAAGGAGGACCAGGTAGCCGCCTTACAAATTTGCTCCATAGAGGCCTCATTCTTGAAGGCCCAAGACCAAGCCACAGCTCTAGTGGAATGAGCTGTAATCCTCTGAGGAGGCCTATGTCCCGCTGTCTCATAAGCCAAGCGAATCATACTCCTCAACCAAAAAGACAAAGAAGTAGCAAAGGTTCCACAAAAAGACGTAGACTGTCTGAAATCCTTGGTAGCCTGAAGATAAAACTTCAAGGCACGAACCACATTCAGGTTATGAAGTATCTACACCACAAAAGGGTGAGCGCTAATAAATAGCTAGTGATAACCTCAATGATATAGAAGCATGTGAATACAATTAGAATTGCCAGCAAGTTGGCATGTTAAAGGAAAGTTCAATTTCAGATTAAGAAGTGTATCTTCCCAACGATGGCAGCTTCCTCCTCACCAACAATGGTCCAGAGATGCTATATAAAAGACAAAACAAAGGGGCGCCTCATGTGTAGTATCATCAAATAAGCATAAAGCCACAGAAAAAAGCCAAATGGGTACTCACAAGGCTCTGGAGCACACCTATGTGCTTGTAGGGACAGACAGCAGATTTTATCAGGTGTGACAGCTCACCCACAGAGGATATCAGTCATTAATTGTAGTAGGAAAATAAAACACAGGAAAATCACCAAATTGTGCAGATCACAAAGGATATGGTGTTTGACTTAGCACAAAGAAAGATTGGGTACTCACATATTAGATGAGCACACTTATGTGCTAGTAGGAGCAAGCTGGCATATTATGGTAAGGTGTGTCAGCTCACTACCAAGGGACTTTTCCTTAGGATGCAATATCCAAAAGTGGCAGACTTCAGTGTGTTAAGTTCCACTCCAAGCAGGTGCAGGCAGGTAAAATCACTAACAAGAGTATTTTTTAAAAATTAAAAAGTTCTATTTATTAAAAACAAATTAAAATACATAAACAAAGGAGTGAACTAGGGGCATACAGTCAAGCCCTGTGTAAATGCAACGCGTTTCTCGGCTCATACGCCGTTTCCTCAGGCATATTTTTTACCCTGCTACTGTCCTGCTTTATATACCTACTAACTAGTGCTAACTAACATTTTTCCTCTCTATCCTAAGGGTGTGTACCCTTAATTGGTAACCTTCAACACCTGACTGTTTCAGTGTTTATTTGCAAAGGTATCAGTCTAGTGTGTTAAAATAAAACAAAGGTATAAAGTGAAAATCTATACAGCAATTCATATCCATAATCTCTAAACATGTGGAAACAATGTAATCATGAATATAAAACATTCTTTCACATTCATATTATACAATGTATGATATATTCACAGCATTTTCCTACCATATACAGTTCATCATCAACAACATATTCCAAATTATTTTATATTTCAACATTTGTAATTCATAATGTATATCTCCAAAATTTTATATGATGTTAGTTTGTTTGCACATTATGCATCGTTTAACAGACCTGGGACACACCCCTTGAAAAGTCTGTTGAATGTTGTTTGTCTCAAGGGGAGAGGTATAAAGGAAACATTTTATAATGTTATGTTTTGTTTTCCTCTAAAGGGACACAATAGTGCATAAGGAAAATGCTCTAAAGTGTTAGTGCGCTGTTGCTTATATATATCTATATGTGTAACCCCTGCAGAGGAGTTCAACAAATAGTAATCTCCAGGGCAGTAATGCATGACTGGGAGCTAGCATAAAGTGAGCCAATGGCAAGAGGCATCTATGTGCAACCACCAATCAGCAGCTAGCTCACAGTAGTGCACAGCCTCTGCTGAACCTACCTAGGTATGCCCTTTAACCAAAGATGTCAAGTGAACAAAGTAAACTAGACCAAAAAAAATGATGATCTGATCTTAGATGATCTGATCTTCATATGGAATGGTACCTTAGAGAATGCAATATTATTTTTGGATAGTCTTAATTCAAACAATATGGGTATATTATTTACTCATAACATACAAAAAGAAACAATTGAATTTTTAGATGTAAATCTAAGGTGGACTTGTATGGGGGGTGTTGAGTCTTCCACCTATTTCAAGGAGGTAGATAGCAATAATTTCCTCCATTTCTCGAGTAATCATTTGAATAGCTGGAAGACCAACATCCCCTATAGTCAGTTCAGACGTATTAGAAGAAACTGCAGCACTATGGCCTTATATGATAACCAATCTGAAATTCTAATTGAGAGATTTAAAGAAAAGGGCTATCCGAAAGACTTAGTTATTGATAGCTATATATGAAGGCTAGGAATGAAGATAGGAATGTTGTCCTTATGCCGGCGTCAGAAGAGCATGATATTTCTAAAGATGAGAAACAAACTAAGGGCCCTATATTCATTACACAATACAATTCAGAGCACAAACAAATTAGACCAATTTTAAACAGACATTGGCCTATCATTCTTAAAGACCCTATTCTCAAAAACAGCATAGAAAATAAAAATCCTAAAGTAGTATTTCGCAGAGCACCCACGCTTAAACAGAAACTTGCGCCAAGTAAAGTGGCAATTTCAAAGAAAAAGAATATACATGATCCAATTTATCAGGCCAATAAAGAGAGAACAGGAACCTATAGATGCAATAAAGCCAGGTGCCACATGTGTAAGCATATCACACATGGGAGCAAAGCTATAAAATGCCACACCACAGGAGAAATTATTGACATAAAAACAGAATTGACTGTGGCACCTGTTATGTAATCTATGTGCTGACGTGCAAATGCGGACTGCAATATTTGAGCCGCACGTGCAGGAATATTCGAACTAGGTGGAGCGAGCATTGGAGAAATATAAAAGCTTGCAGCATGAAACATAATATATCAAGACACAGCACAGTCCAACACAATGGTGACCACCAAACATATCGAATTACCCCTCTGGAATACATTGCCCCCAGAGCGGGTGTGAATAGATATACTCGGTTACGCCAGAGAGAGACATTTTGGATTTACATATTCCAAACATTGTATCCCTCTGGTTTAAATGAAGTAATCGATCTAGCCAGGACCGTCTTTAACACAGGGCAAAAGGGGCAGCTGCCCAGTCTCTGTTGAGGGGCCCAAGAGTCCTAAAAAAAAAAAAAAATTTTTTTTTTTTTTTTTATGGTTCATACCAGACTGCTGATGTGACATGGGGAACACACACATTCAGTCCTAATACTGTCACAGTCAAAAGTATTCTGCTTATATATAACTGTGCCAGACCGTGCCGTTGTCATGTGACATGCCAAGCTAGTGCCATGTGCTGTTTTAGATGTGCACTGTGCAGCACTGAATCCAAAGCCCTAACTCGGCATCCAGCCATTTCCCACTGCATCAGAAAAGGTCCTACTGGGGTAGGAGTGGCAGACTCTTGTGAGTGATTTTACCTGCCTGCACCTGCTTGGAGTGGAACTTAACACACTGAAGTCTGCCACTTTTGGATATTGCATCCTAAGGAAAAGTCCCTTGGTGGTGAGCTGACACACCTTACCATAATATGCCAGCTTGCTCCTACTAGCACATAAGTGTGCTCATCTAATATGTGAGTACCCAATCTTTCTTTGTGCTAAGTCAAACACCATATCCTTTGTGATCTGCACAATTTGGTGCTTTTCCTGTGTTTTATTTTCCTACTACAGTTAATGACTGATATCCTCTGTGGGTGAGCTGTCACACCTGATAAAATCTGCAGCCTGTCCCTACAAGCACATAGGTGTGCTCCAAAGCCTTGGGAGTACCCATTTGGCTTTTTTCTGTGGCTTTATGCTTATTTGATGATACTACATGAGGCGCCCCTTTGTTTTGTCTTTTATATAGCAGGTTATGAAGTAACCTCTCCTTAGAAGAAGGAGGGTTAGGACACAAAGAAGGAACAATGATTTCCTGATTGATGTTACGGTTAGACACCACCTTGGGGAGAAACCCCAACCCAGTGCGTAGTACAGCCTTATCCGCATGAAACACCAGATAAGGAAGGTCACATTGCAAGGCAGCTAGCTCAGATACTCTGTGTGCCGATGCAATAGCCAACAGGAAGAGAACCTTCCAGGACAAAATCTTAATGTCTTATGGAATGCATAGGTTCAAACGGAACCCTCTGCAGTACCTTAAGGACTAATTTTAGGCTCCAAGTCTGCCTAAAGACAGGTCTGATTCTAGACAGAGCCTTAACAAAAGATTAGATGTCAGGGAGCTCAGCGAATCAAGACTGATAATGCCAAGATCTGTCCCTTCAAGGAACTAGCGGCAAGACCCTTCTTCAAACCATCTTGGAGAAAGGACAGAATCCTGGATACCTTCACCTTATGCCAAGGATATCCATGCTTCTCACACCAGGACAAGTAAGTCCTCCACACCTTATGGTAGATGCGACGAATGACTGGCTTCCTTGCCTGAATTAGAGTATCAATAACACTTTCAGAAAAGCCTCTCTTTGCCAAGACTAGGCATTTAATCTCCACGCAGTCAGCCTAAGAGAATCTAGATTTTGATGCTGAAAGGGGCCCTGTGACAGCAGATCCCTGCGACAGGGTAACCTCCATGGCGGAGAGGATGACATCCCTACCAGATCTGCAAATCACGTCCTCCGCAGCCACGAAGGAGCAATCAGAATGGCCGAGGCCCGCACCTGTTGGATGCATGCCACTATGCGAGGTAGAAGTGGTAATGGAGGAAAAATGTAAGTTAGGCTGAATCTCCAAGGAACCACTAAGGCATCTATCAGCTCTGCCTGGGGATACCTGGACCTCGACCTGTATCAAGGTAGTTTGCAATTGAGTCTGGACACCGTGAGATCTATCTCCGGCGTTCCCCATCTGTGAAAAATCTCCGCAAACACTTCAGGGTGAAGAGAATATTTCCCCGGATGGAAGGAATGTCTGCTGAGAAAGTCTGCATCCCAGTTGTCCACACCCGGAACGTGAATTGCTGAGAGCGAGCAGACGTGGGACTCTGAGACACCTCCCTCATCGCGAGGGAGCTCCTCGTACCCCCCCTGATGGATGATGTAAACCATCGAGGTAATGTTGTCGGTCTGGAATCTGATGAAAAAGACCGATCCCAGAGAAGGCCAAGCCTTCAGAGCATTGTAGATTGCTCGTAGTTCTAGGATGTTGATCGGAAGGAGAGACTCCTCCCTGGACCACCTTCCTTGGGCCATCCTGGCACCCCAAATAGCTTCCCATCCTGACAGACTGGCGTTCGTGGTCACAATCTCCCAGGATGGTCTCAAGAAGGATGTCCCCATGGACAGCTGCTCCGGACGACTCCACTAGGAGAGGGAGTTCTGAGTCCGAGCATCCAGGGATATCAGCTGTGATAGATCTGAATGATCGCCGCTCCACTGTCTCAACATGCACAATTGAAGAGGTCTGAGGTGGAACCTGGTGAATGGGTTGACATCTATGCTTGACACCATGAGACCTATCACCTCCATACATTGAGCTACCGATGGGCTTGAGGAGGACTGAAGGGCAAGACAGGTGGACGCAAGCTTCCTGAGCCGCTGATCTGTGAGAAATATCTTCATGGACATAGAGTCTATTATTGTGCCCAGGAACTCCACCCTGTTGCTGGGAATCAGGGAACTCTTTCCTGAGTTGATCTTTCAACCGTGAGATTGGAGCAGAAGAAGAAGAGCCCTTGAATGATCCTCTGCGAGGCTGACCGATGGCGCCTGAACCAGGATGTCGTCTAGGAAAGGCGCCACCGCAACGCCTCTTGCCACTGCAAGTAGCACCCCCAGTACCTTCGTAAAGACTCTCAGGGCCGTCGCCAGACCAAAGGGAAGGGCCACAAACTGGAAGTGTTGGTCCAGAAATGCAAATCTTAGGAACTTGTGGTCCCTGTGAATTGGCACATGAAAGTAAGCGTCCTTCAAATCTATAGTCATTATGAACTGTTCCTCTTGAACTAGGGGTGGAATAGATCTGATCGTTTCCATTTTGAACGATAGAACACTCAAACTTGTTTAAACACTTTAGGTCCAGAATCGGGAGGAACGTGCCCTCCTTCTTTGGAACCACAAAAAGGTTGGAATAGTACCCTAAACCCCTTCCTGCTAGGGGTACTTGTACGATAACCCCGAGAGAGACAAGAACTCTCACACACTCTAGAAAGGCCTCTCTCTTCTCCGGTCTTGAAGACAGGTTTGACAGGAGGAATCTGCCCTTAGGCGGATGGGATCTGAACCCTATCCTGTAACCATGGGAGACAACTTCTAGCACCCAAGGGTGCTGAACGTCCTGTAACCATGCATCTGAGAATAGAGATAATCTGCCCCCTACGAGATCCGGAGACCGGTCGGGGGCTGTCCCTTCATGCCGACTTTGTCTCTGGGGGCTTCTTGCTCTGCTTAGAGACTTATTCCAAGACTGAGCCGGCTTCCAAGATCCCTTAGACTGGTCCGCTTTCGTGGAGGGTTGCTGGCGCTGGGCCTTGTCCGCACGAAAGGGACGAAAAGTATATCCCTTAGGCTTAGCCTTCTTATCCTGCGGGAGGAAAGCTTCCTTGCCTCCCGTAACCGTGGATATAATCGAATCCAATCCTGGACTGAACAGGATCTTTCCTTGAAAAGGCAGGGACAACAGCCTCGCTCATGTCCGCAGACCAAAATTTTAGCCAAAGAGCCTTGCGTGCTAAAACAGAAAAACCTGACACCTTAGCAGTCAGGCAAATAATTTGCATATTGGCATCACAGATGAAAGAATTGGCGACCTACAGCGCCTTAATCTTTTCCTGTATCTCGTCGATGGAAGTCTCCCCCTCGACCATTTCACACAGGGATTCACACCAATATGTCGCAGCTCCAGCGACCACCGCAACGGCCGCTGCTGGCTGAAATACAAACCCTGTGTGCTGAAAAATCTTTCTCAAAATGTTTTCCAGCTTTTTATCCATGGGCTCTTTAAACGACAAACTATAGAAAAAGGGGAAAAGGGCGGCCCTAATCGCTCCCATTCATTCTTAATAATATTTGCCATCTTAACGGGAACCAGGAAGGACTGAGGCACTACCCTGTCCCCGTATACCTTGTCAAGCTTAGGAAACGCAGGTCCCTCCAGTATCTTAGGTTCCGGAACCTTTAGAGTAGCAAGCACCTGTTGTAGCAGAAAGCACAAATTCTCCATCCTAAACCTATAACCAGGCTCCTCCTCCGCCGGAGGTTTAGATGATGCAGACTCCGACCCAGAAGGGGCCTCCTCCGAAGAGTTGGAGTGGGCCTCATCATCGTACAGAGCTTCTGGATCAGCATGGACAAACCCTGGGCCGGGCCGCTATGATAAACCCTATGGTTGCGCTTAGCAGAACGTGGTAAGGCATGGATCACTTTCAAAACCCCCGATTCCGGTTGGTCCGCAAAGGCTGACGGCCAATGAATCTCTCCCGAAGCAGTAACGGTTGGACCCCAGGGCACTGCAAGTGCAATCGGAGATGAATTTAGGGAACACACCTCCTGGGACGAAGAACTTTCAGAGGTGGATGGCTCAGTAGTACCAGACATCTGTTTACATTTAGATGTTGCAAACTTATCAAGACATGTGGAACATAGTTGAGCAGGCTGATCTCCCAGAACCTCCTCACAATAAACACAGGAATGAGACTTTATTAAGGAAGGAGAGCCTTCCAACGCGTCAGTCTTCCATTGCTTGCGCGTTTGGTTAGACTAACTTTATTTATTAAAAGGCATCTTTATACCACCAATGGCCCGGGCACTCACCACCTCCTAGGACCCGGACTACAGAAACCGCTACGTCTCCTGCGCCACAGATCAACAGGAAAGGATAGATAGCCACATTCAGTCACATGGAATGCCTGACAGGAATACCCCTGCACTAGGGAAAACGCGCCAAAAAATGGCCGTGCAAAGTTTCCGCAAGTAACCTGAAAGTTCCACACATTGCCAGAGCCTCATCCCGCACATAACGCAGCAATGACACAAACAATATCATGTATACCCCTCCTGTTCAATAATCCCCCTTCCAGGAATATTAACCCTTGATTCTGTAAAGATAAAAAGGCGCCACACTGTGACGTTATCATCATTAATAAAAAAAATGAAACGATCTTACCAGAATCTACGCCGTGGAACAGGAACACGGCCCTTCAAGTGTGACAGGTTAGTAGCCTCGCTCCTGACATGGACTTGAGTGAAGAAAGCAGGCAGCGAAACTTGTCAACGCTGATTGCTTATGGAGCTGTTAATATGAGATAGTTTCACAGAAAGACTCTCCCTGCATCTCCGGACTCTAACTTTCGCCCAGGCTCTCACTGAGATGCTGACAGGACTACTTAAAACGCCAGTCCCACTGCGAAGAGCACTACACTCCATAAGAGACTACTCTGAAACTCCGGCACTCCTCTGCCATCCTCCTGTGAAGAAAGGCAAAGAATGACTGGGGATGAGGGAAGTGGGGGGGGGGGGGGGTGGTTGGGCCTTTGACTGGGGTGTCTTTGGATCCTCCTGGTGGACGGGTTCTTGATTCCCAACAGTAATGAATGAAGCCGTGGACTCTCCTCACCTTTAGATGGAAACACTCTTTAGGATTAATTAAATATAAAGCCCCCAATACCTAACTATAAGAAAATAAAAAACAAGCTGACAGGAAACTGTATATAAAGGATGCAAATCTTCGAAAGGTTATGGCAGTGTCTATATCCACTTAAAAACTTATATTATATTCAGAAGTAAAATAAGTCAATAACTGGGCTTGACAAACACAGAGTTCCAGGTTGTGTGACAATAAACACCTAATAAACTGCAATTTTTTAAGTCTTCCTTGTTGGAACCTCCAAGCACAACATACGTATACAGCACGCACATAGGCTGTGGGCATCATCTAAGTCCACATGCATATAATGTCAATGGCTTATGTGCTCAGTTTTCTGAATTGTAAATGGACTGTGCAGGCACACGTTATTGGCAGCCCTCTGAAGTTGTACATACAAAGTGTCAGCCTTTTGTGAGACAGCACTCACTCATCCCTAGGAAAAACACAAAAACCTCATAGCTGTGCAAACTTATCAGGACACTACAGCAAATGTAAAGTGACCCAGACTGAATGTAGAATAGTGGCTCAGCAGCATAAAGAGTGCACATGCATATATTATCCTGCTCTTGTTGATACATAATGCCCAGGTATAAAATATATTAAGACAATGAAAAGTAAACATGTTATGCTCCTAAACGGTTTTTCTGGTTCCTAGATTCTAAACAAATTTTTCAAGTCATGACCTAAAAAAAAAGGATCAAGTTTGCCGGACAATAACTTATTTAGACAAGTCATAAGACATGTTGTTTCCAATGCAGCCAGGGATTGTAGGATGGAAATAATATTGTATATGTAAATAAAGTCACATTCAGACGCCTACAAAATTATCTGACATTAATAAAGCTGAACAAACAAGACTGCACAAGATAAACAATGAATAATATTATGAATTTACAGCATTTGGAATATACCGCACTTTATAATGGCGTATTTAATAATGATTCAAACTATACATTTCTAAAGCCTCCATGTTAGCTGTGATAATAAATTAAAACTTTGAGAAAATGTAACAAACAGCTGTTAAGAGTTCATTGTATTCCAAGCTCATACAGGAAAACTCTCAAATTGGCTGGGGTCTCTCTCTTTCACCTTCTATTGGATTTGTCAGTATAGGTGGTGGCTTTAGAAAGACAAACACTGTTGCAAACATGAATTCTATTGTAAAATGGGGATAAATAGAAACATCTCCCTAATAGCAACATCACTGCTTAAAGGGACACTGAACCCAAATTGTATCTTATGATTCAGATAGAGCATGCAATTTTAAAGGGACACTGAACCCAAATTTTTTCTTTCGTTATATAGCTAGAGCATGCAATTTTAAGCAACTTTCGAATTTACTCCTATTATCAAATTTTCTTTATTCTCTTGGTATCTTTATTTGAAAAAGAAGGCATCTAAGCTTTTTTTGTTCAGCAATCTGGACAGCACTTTTTTATTGGTGGATTCATTTATCCACCAATCAGCAAGAATAACCCAGGTTATTCACAAAAAATGGGCCGGCATCTAAACTTACATTTTTGCATTTCAAATAAAGATACCTAGAGAATGAAGAACATTTGATAAAAGGAGTAAATTAGAAAGTTGCTTAAAATTGCATGCTCTATCTGAATCACGAAAGAAAAAAATTTGTGTTTAGTGTCCCTTTTTTTTTATTGCTTTATTTATGAGCCAAAACATATTTCAAAAGACAGAGATAATACATAATATATTTGTTATTTTGAACAGAAAGATTGAAGAAACTGGAGAAAAAATAAAGCACATTACGGCCGAATGGCCGAAGATAATTTATCCAATGTTATGCTAATTCAGCTTAACATACATATTTGAAATTATTTTTAATATTATTCAAAATATTAAGATAACCTTTTCATTTGTCTCTGAAAAAGTCTTGTTTTTTTTTTTTTCCCCTTACCCCCCCACCCTATATCATTTCTGTTTTTTTTGTTGTTGTTTTTTTTAACCAGTATTATGTACAATGTAACAGAGAAACAAAAAAAAAAAAAAAAAAAAAAAAAAACATAATTTATGCTTACCTGATAAATTTATTTCTCTTGTAGTGTGTTCAGTCCACGGGTCATCCATTACTTATGGGATATATTCTCCTTCCCAACAGGAAGTTGCAAGAGGATCACCCAAGCAGAGCTGCTATATAGCTCCTCCCCTCACATGTCATATCCAGTCATTCGACCGAAACAAGACGAGAAAGGAGAAACTATAGGGTGCAGTGGTGACTGGAGTTATAATTTAAAATTTAGAACCTGCCTCAAAAAGACAGGGCGGGCCGTGGACTGAACACACTACAAGAGAAATAAATTTATCAGGTAAGCATAAATTATGTTTTCTCTTGTTAAGTGTGTTCAGTCCACGGGTCATCCATTACTTATGGGATACCGATACCAATACCAAAGCTAAAGTACACGGATGAAGGGAGGGACAAGGCAGGAACATTAAACAGAAGGAACCACTGCCTGTAGAACCTTTCTCCCAAAAACAGCCTCCGAAGAAGCAAAAGTGTCAAATTTGTAAAATTTGGAAAAAGTATGAAGTGAAGACCAAGTTGCAGCCTTGCAAATCTGTTCAACAGAGGCCTCATTTTTAAAGGCCCAAGTGGAAGCCACAGCTCTAGTGGAATGAGCTGTAATTCTTTCAGGAGGCTGCTGTCCAGCAGTCTCATAGGCTAAACGTATTATGCTACAAAGCCAAAAAGAGAGAGAGGTAGCCGAAGCCTTTTGACCTCTCCTCTGTCCAGAGTAAACGACAAACAGGGAAGAAGTTTGTCGAAAATCTTTAGTTGCCTGTAAGTAGAACTTCAGGGCACGGACCACGTCTAGATTATGCAAAAGACGTTCCTTCTTTGAAGAAGGATTAGGACACAATGATGGAACAACAATCTCTTGATTGATATTCCTGTTAGAAACAACCTTAGGCAAAAACCCAGGTTTAGTACGCAGGACTACCTTGTCTGAATGAAAGATCAGATAAGGAGAATCACAATGTAAGGCAGATAACTCCGAGACTCTTCGAGCCGAGGAAATAGCCATCAAAAACAGAACTTTCCAAGATAAAAGCTTAATATCAATGGAATGAAGGGGTTCAAATGGAACACCCTGAAGAACTTTAAGAACCAAGTTTAAGCTCCACGGAGGAGCAACAGCCTTAAACACAGGCTTAATCCTAGCCAAAGCCTGACAAAAAGCCTGGACGTCTGGATTCCCTGCCAGACGCTTGTGTAAAAGAATAGACAGAGCAGAAATCTGTCCCTTTAGTGAACTAGCGGATAAGCCCTTTTCTAAACCCTCTTGTAGAAAAGCCAATATCCTAGGAATCCTAACCTTACTCCATGAGTAACTCTTGGATTCACACCAATATAAATATTTACGCCATATCTTATGGTAAATTTTTCTGGTAACAGGTTTCCGAGCCTGTATCAATGTATCAATAACCGAATCCGAAAACCCACGCTTTGATAGAATCAAGCGTTCAATCTCCAAGCAGTCAGCCTCAGAGAAATTAGGTTTGGATGGTTGAAAGGACCCTGAATTAGAAGGTCCTGCCTCAGAGGTAGAGACCATGGTGGACAGGACAACATGTCCACTAGGTCTGCATACCAGGTCCTGCGTGGCCACGCAGGCGCTATCAGAATCACTGATGCTCTCTCCTGTTTGATCCTGGCAATCAGTCGAGGTAGCAACGGAAAAGGTGGAAACACATAAGCTATGTTGAAAACCCAAGGGGCTGCAAGTGCAACTACCAGCACCGCTCCTGGGTCCCTGGACCTGGATCCGTAACGAGGAAGCTTGGCGTTCTGGCGAGATGCCATAAGATCCAGATCCGGATTGCCCCAACGACGAATCAGTTGAGCAAATACCTCCGGGTGTAGTTCCCACTCCCCGGGATGAAAAGTCTGGCGACTTAGAAAATCCGCTTCCCAGTTCTCCACACCTGGGATGTAGATCGCTGACAGGTGGCAAGAGTGTGACTCTGCCCAGCGAATTATCTTCGAGACTTCCAACATCGCTAGGGAACTCCTGGTTCCCCCTTGATGATTGATGTAAGCCACAGTCGTGATGTTGTCCGACTGAAACCTGATGAACATTGAATATTGCTCTTAATTCTAGAATGTTGATTGGTAGGAGTTTCTCCTCCTGAGTCCATGATCCCTGAGCCTTCAGGGAGTTCCACACTGCTCCCCAGCCTAGAAGGCTGGCATCTGTTGTTACAATCGTCCAATCTGGTCTGCGAAAGGTCATTCCTTCGGACAGATGAACCCGTGACAACCACCAGAGAAGAGAATCTCTGGTCTCCTGGTCCAGATTTAGCAAAGGGGACAGATCTGAGTAATCCCCGTTCCACCGACTTAGCATGCATAGTTGCAGCGGTCTGAGATGCAGTCGCGCAAATGGCACTATGTCCATTGCCGCGACCATCAAGCCGATTACTTCCATACACTGAGCTACTGATGGGCTTGGAATGGAGTGAAGGGCACGGCAAGCATTGAGAATCTTTGATAACCTGGACTCCGTCAGGTAAATCTTCATCTCTACAGAATCTATAAGAGTCCCTAGAAAAGGAACCCTTGTGAGCGGCAACAGAGAACTCTTTTCCACGTTCACTTTCCACCCATGCGACCTCAGAAATGCTAGAACTATCTCTGTATGAGACTTTGCATTTTGAAAACTTGACGCTTGAATCAGAATGTCGTCTAGGTACGGAGCCACCGCTATGCCTCGTGGTCTTAGTACCGCCAGAAGTGAGCCCAGAACCTTTGTAAAAATTCTCGGGGCCGTAGCTAACCCGAAGGGAAGAGCTACAAACTGGTAATGCCTGTCTAGAAAGGCAAATCTTAGGTACCGATAATGATCTTTGTGAATCGGTATGTGAAGGTAGGCATCCTTTAAGTCCACTGTGGTCATATATTGACCCTCTTGGATCATGGGCAGGATGGTCCGAATGGTTTCCATCTTGAACGATGGAACATTTAGGAATTTGTTTAAGATTTCTAAGTCTAAGATTGGTCTGAAGGTTCCCTCTTTTTTGGGAACCACAAATAGATTTGAGTAAAACCCTTGTCCTCGTTCCGTTCGCGGAACTGGGTGGATCACTCCCATCACTAAGAGGTCTTGTACACATTGTAGAAATGCCTCTTTCTTTACTAGGTTTGTTGATAACCTTGACAGATGAAACCTCCCTTGTGGAGGAGAAGTTTTGAAATCCAGAAGGTATCCCTGAGATATAATCTCCAACGTCCAGGGATCCTGTACATCTCTTGCCCAGGCCTGGGCAAAGAGAGAAAGTCTGCCCCCCACTAGATCCGTCTCCGGAGAGGGGGCCCTGTCTTCATGCTGTCCTAGGGGCAGAAGTAGGCTTTCTGGCCTGCTTGCCCTTGTTCCATGACTGGTTGCCTTTCCAACCCTGTCTGTAACGAGCAGTAGTTCCTTCCTGTTTTGGAGCGGAGGAAGTTGATGCTGCTCCTGCCTTGAAGTTACGAAAGGCACGAAAATTAGACTGTTTGGCCTTTGATTTGGCCCTGTCCTGAGGAAGGGTGTGGCCCTTACCTCCCGTAATGTCAGCAATAATTTCCTTCAAGCCGGGCCCGAATAAGGTCTGCCCTTTGAAAGGAATGTTAAGTAGTTTAGACTTAGAAGTTACATCTGCTGACCAGGATTTAAGCCATAACGCCCTGCGCGCTTGTGTGGCGAATCCGGAATTTTTAGCCGTAAGTTTGGTTAAATGCACTACGGCATCCGAAACAAACGCATTAGCCAGTTTAAGCGTTCTAACTTTGCTCAAAGTCTCATCCAATGGTGCTGTGCGAATCGCCTCTTCCAGAGACTCAAACCAGAATGCCGCTGCAGCCGTGACAGGCGCAATGCAAGCAAGAGGCTGCAATATAAAACCTTGTTGAACAAACATTTTCTTAAGGTAACCCTCTAATTTTTTATCCATTGGATCTGAGAAAGCACAGCTATCCTCCACCGGGATAGTGGTACGTTTGGCTAAAGTAGAAACTGCTCCCTCCACCTTAGGGACCGTCTGCCATAAGTCTCGTGTGGTAGCGTCTATAGGGAACATTTTTCTAAATATCGGAGGAGGGGAAAAGGGCACACCGGGTCTATCCCACTCCTTACTAATAATTTCTGTAAGCCTTTTTGGTATAGGAAAAACGTCAGTACACACCGGTACCGCATAGTATCTATCCAGCCTACATAATTTCTCTGGGATTGCCACCGTGTCGCAATCATTCAGAGCCGCTAACACCTCCCCTAGTAACACGCGGAGGTTCTCAAGCTTAAATTTAACATTTGAAAATTCTGAATCCGGTCTCCCCGGATCAGAACCGTCACCGACAGAATGAAGCTCACCGTCCTCATGTTCTGCAAATTGTGACGCAGTATCAGACATGGCTCTCGTGTCATCAGCGCGCTCTGTCCTTAACCCAGAGCTATCGCGCTTGCCTCTTAATTCGGGCATATTGTATAATACTTCTTTCATAACATTAGCCATATCATGTAAAGTGATTTGTAAGGGCCTTGATGTACTTGGCGCCTCAATCTTACGCACATCCCGAGCGGGAGACGCAGGTACTGACACGTGAGGAGAGTTAGACGGCATAACTTCCCCCTCGTTGTCTGGTGATAATTTCTTTATCGGTACAGATTGACTTTTATTCAAAGTAATATCAATACAATTGGTACACATTTCTACTGGGCTCCACATCGGCTTTTGAACATAATGAACAAGCAGATTCCTCTGTATCAGACATGTTTAAACAGACTAGCAATGAAGCTAGCAAGCTTGGAAATCACTTTCAATAAGTTTACAAGCAATATAAAAAACGCTGCAGCGCTTTTAAAAACACAGTTGAATAACAAAGAAAACTAATTCAGTTATAGTCAACAATTCTTAACGAGAAATGTATTAATTAGCAGAGGATTGCACCCATTAGCAAAAGGATGATTAACCCCTCAATACCCAAAAACGGATATCAAATTAAGATTTAATGCTTTTATCACAGTCAAACCACACTGTCACAGATCTGCTGTGACTGATTACCTCCCTCAAAAACGAATTTTGAAGACCCCTGAGCTCTCTAGAGACGTCCTGAATCAAGGAGGAAGAAACAGGAAGACTGTGCTAGAATTTTAACTGCGCAACAAGGCGCTAAAACAAGGTCCCTCCCACTCATATTACAACAGTGGGAGACCTGATATAACGGTTTCTATGCAGAAAATACGTTAGCCATGTGGAAAAAAATCATGCCCAAAAAGATTTATCACCAAAGTACCTCACAAAACGAATAACATGCCAGTAAACGTTTTAAAAACAACATTTTGAATGTCATGCAAAGTTATCACTAAGCCTGCTACCAGTCGCTTCCACTGGAGATAAGGCTTAAACATTATTTCAGTATTAACAGTATTTTCTCAGTCAAATTCTAGTCCCTAGAAAATAACTCAACTGCGCATACATTTATCAGCCTGATACCAGTCGCTACTACTGCATTTAAGGCTGTACTTACATCATATGGGTAACAGCAGTATTTTCTTAGTCAATTCCATTCCCAGAAAATAATGTACTGCACATACCTCATTTGCGGGGGACCCCGCATGCTATTCCCCTCTTTCTGAAGTTACCCTACTCCTCAGAATGTCGAGAACAGCCAGCGGATCTTAGTTACGTCTGCTAAGATCATAGAAAAACGCAGGCAGATTCTTCTCCAAATACTGCCTGAGATACAAAAAACGGCACACTCTGGTGTCATTTTAAAATAACAAACTTTTGATTGAAGAATAATTAAGTAAAAACTCCAACTCCTCTCGCGACCTCCTTCTTTGTTGAGGGTTGCAAGAGAATGACTGGATATGACATGTGAGGGGAGGAGCTATATAGCAGCTCTGCTTGGGTGATCCTCTTGCAACTTCCTGCTGGGAAGGAGAATATATCCCATAAGTAATGGATGACCCGTGGACTGAACACACTTAACAAGAGAAAAACAACAATAAAAAAGAACATATTTTGCTCCACGCAGAACTAATTGTCTTTCCATAATCCATAAGATTACCAACAGTAAATATTTATAATTTACAAAATTATATCAATATGTTTGAGATAAACTAGTTCAAAGGGGAAGAAAAAGGAGAAACAAAGAGGAGAAGACAGAACAGGTTCTAAACTCTACTGGATCCCTCCAACCCTCCCCCCCTCCTCTCCGTTATCTTAGATCAATTTCTTCAACCACCAATGTGGTCGGGGCTTTATAATATACTAACAAAAAAAAAAAAAAAAAGAGAATAACCATGATAGCTAATCCTTTCCCCTCTCCGCAATTTCTACATCTACCAGATCCCCAGGAGAACAATTTCTGAGTTTTTAAAAGGGAAAATTAAATAATCAATTTCGGTTTCCTGAAGTGATTTTATAAATGTTGCCCATTTACCAAAAAACTTCCTTATATCCGATTCCTTATCGATATCTATGTCCTTTTGTCCCTTTAAGCAACTTTCTAATTTACTCCTATTATCAATTTCTCTTCGCTCTCTTGCTATCTTTATTTCAAAAGCAGGAATGTAAATCTTAGCAGCCTGCCCATTTTAGGTTCAGCTCCATGGATAACGCTTGCTTATTGGAGGCTTACATTTACACCCACCAATAAGCAAGCATAACCCAGGTTCTCAACCAAAAATGGGACAGCTCCTATGCATCACATGCCTGCTTTTTAAATAAAGATAGCAAGAGAACAAAGAAAAATTGATAATAGGAGTAGATTAGAAAGTTGCTTAAAATTTTATCTGAATCATGAAAGAAAAAATTTGGGTTTAGTGCCACTTTAATGTTTCTAATATTTTAAAAATAGAAATGATTAAAAGTGCATTAAAAGGGACACTAAAGTCAAAATTAAATGTTCATGATTCAGATAGAGCATGACACTTTATCAAAGCCTTCCAATTAGCTTCCATTAGCAAAATGTGCACACTGTTTCTATGCTCACTTTGAGTTCACAGTATATACATGCAGAAAACCCTTATCCAGACTCCTGTGGACTGGAAAAGGTTAAGATTTTGGAATATTTGCATCTGTAAAATGGGACGGTTTAGAGAGAGGATGATGGAACCAAGTGTAAAAAAACAATATCTTATGTCATTCAGGTAATATTTACATGTCATAATACAGCTTATACATGTAACCTACAGGTAGTTTTGTATCATGTGTAATGCCTTTGTACAGTACCCTTAGATAGTACAGTACTGTAATCATAGTACAGTACTGTAATCATAAAGGTAATAGTTGCTGTTTTAAATAAAGACTATTATTTACATATTGTGACTTAAACACAGGGAAAATCTATTCATTTTTAAATTAAGACTAAGGGTCTGGTAATCATAAAGAGAGGCACATTTTTTCTTTTTGGAATTATATTGTAAATGTAGGTGTCGCCTTCAGATCTAGAACCTTACACAGTGAGATAAACAACTCACAAGATAACATTTGGCCAAGAGCAAAAGAGATCATTGTATTTTTTATTATGCATTTGCTGATGCGATTTTACTGTAGTTAATGGCCCTTTAAATTCAGCATACAATTAACCATTAAAATGTTTAATTATGGATAGTAAAAAATCTTTGCAATGCATTTGTTTTATTTATCCGCTTGAGAAACTCTGCTAGTAAGTAGAAAAAAAAACACGTTGAGGTGTATGTTGTCACCCCAAGGACACAGTACTTTCATCCCGGGGGACACTTTGGACATGGGACTCTGGCTTAGGATCCGGATCCAACACACAAGCAGATGCCAAGACCAAGTGGACCAGAAAAACATAAATTATGCTTACCTGAGAATTTCATTTCCATCGTGGGGAGGAGAGTACACTGCTTCATTCATCACTTGTGGGAATTAAGAACCTGGCCACCAAGAGGAAGCAAAGACCCCCCAGCCAAAGGCTTAAATACCTCCCCCACTTCCCTCATCCCCCAGTCATTCTGCCAAGGGAACAAGGAACAGGAGGAGAAATATCAGGGTATAAATGGTGCCAGAAGAACAAAAAATAAATTTAGGTCCGCCCACCGGAGAGCGGGCGGGTGCAGTGGACCTCTCCTCCCCACGATGGAAATGAAATTATCAGATAAGCATAATTTATGTTTTCCATCTAAAGGAGACGAGAGTCCACTGCTTCATTCATCACTTGTGGGAACAAATACCCAAGCTCTAGAGGACAATGAATTAAGAAAACGGGAGGGTAAAAGAGGCGGACCCTATACTGAGGCACCACAGCCTGCAGAACCTCTCCCCCAAAAGCTGCTAACGCCAAAGCAAAAACGTCAAATTTGTAAAATATTGCAAAAGTATGTAAGGATGACCAGTTTGCCGCCTTACAAATCTGCTCCATAGAAGCCTCATTCTTAAAGACCCAAGAAGAGGCCACAGCTCTAGTCGAATGAGCCGTAATCCTCTGAGGAGGCTTGTGTCCCGCTCATAAGGCAGACTGACCATACTCATCAACCAAAAGGTAGAGAAGTTGCAGAGGCCCTCGGCCTTCCAGAATACACAACAAATAAGGACGACGTCTGTCTGAACTCCTTCGTGGCTTGAAGATAAAACTTCAAGGCCCAAACCACATCCAGATTATGAAGTAACCTCTCCTTCGAAGAGGACGGGTTAGGGCACAAGGAAGGAACCACTATTTCCTGGTTAACGTTACGACTCAACACTACCTTGGGAAGAAATCCCAAACAGGACCGCAGAACGGCTTTGTCAGCATGAAAAAACAAGTAAGGAGGCTCAAATTGTAAGGCCGCCAACTCAGAGACTCTGCGTGCCGATGCAATAGCCAATAACAACAGGACCTTCCATGAGAGAACTTTAATGTCCAGGGCATGCATAGGCTAAAACGGAGCCCTCTGCAAGACCCTAAGCACCAAGTTTAAACTCCAGGGAGGAGCCGGATTCCTGAAAACCGGTCTAATCCTAGCCAGAGCCTGAACAAAGGACTGAATGTCAGGAAGCTCCATAAGCTTCTTATGCAACAGTACTGATAAAGCAGAGATCTGTCCCCTTAGGGAACTGGCGGCAAGACCCTTATCCAGACCATCCTGGAGAAAGGCCAAAATCCTGGATACCTTGATCTTATGCCATGGGTATCCTCGTTCCTCACACCAGGACAAGAAGGTCCTCCGCACCTTGTGGTAGATGCGTCTAGTGACCGGCTTCCTGGCCTGGATGAGAGTGTTTATCACTCCCTCCTTTTGGCTAAGACTAGGCATTCAATCTCCACGCAGTCAGCCTCAGAGAATTGAGATTTTTATGTAGAAAAGGACCTTGAACTAACAGATCCTTGTGACAAGGTAACAGGGGATATGACGACATCGACACTAGATACGCAAACCACGGGCCACTACTCGAGGTAGAAGAGGCAACGGTGGAAATATGTAGATTAGGTTGAAGTCCCAGGGTACCGCCAAGGCGTCTATCAGTTCCGCCTGGGGATCCCTGGATCGTGACCCTATCTGGGTAGCTTGCAATTGAGTCTGGACGCCATGAGGTCTATTTACGGTGTCCCCCATCTAATGCAGATCTCCGCAAAACATTTTGGGTGGAGAGACCATTCCCCTGGATAAAACGTCTGTCTGCTCAGAAAATCCGCTTCCCAGTTGTCCACACCCGGAATGTGGATCGCTGAGAGCGAACAATTGTGAGTCTCTGCCCATTCCAGAATTTGATATACTTCCCTCATTGCTAGGGAGCTTCTCGTCCCCCTCTGGTAGTTTATGTAAGCCACCGAGGCTTAAACATGCCCTCCTTCTTTGGGACCACGAAAAGGTTTGAATAATAACCCAGGCCTCTTTCTGTCAGAGGAACTGGGATGATTACCCCGAGGAATGAGAGAACCCTCACACAATCCCAGGAAGGCGTCTCTCTTTTCTGGTTTCGAAGAGATGTTTGACAGGAGGAACCTGCCTCTGGGCGGATACGATTTGAAACCTATCCTGTACCCCTGGGCGACGACCTCCAGGACCCAAGGGTCTAACGTCTCCCCTTCAGGCCCCCACAAAAAGAGTCTGCCCCCTACCTGGTCCAAGGGCGGGTCGGGGGCCACCCCTTCATGCCGACTTTGATTCGGCGGGCTTCTTGTTCTGCTTGGACTTATTCCAAGAGTTTGCTGGTTTCCAAGATCCCTTGGATTGCTCAGATTTTGCAGAAGGCTTCTGGCGCTGAGACTTCTTGACTGCACGAAAGGGACGAAAAGTAGATCCCTTAGGTTTGGCTTTCTTATCCTGAAGTAAGAAGGCGCCCTTGCCACCCTTGACTGTAGAAAGGATAGAATCTAGGCCCGGGGCAAACAAAACCTTCCCCTTGAATGGTAGGGAAAGCAAGCGAGACATACGTCATATCAGCAGACCACGATTTTAGCCACAGAGCCCTGCGAGCTAAAACAGAAAACCCCGACGTCCTAGCATTCAGGCGAATAATCTCCATGTTAGCATCACAAATGAACAAATGCGCTACCCTAAGGCTTTGATTCAATCCAAAATCTCCTTGAGGGGGGTCTCCACCTCTACCATTGCTGATAGTGCTTCACACCTTTAGGTAGCTGCATCAGCCACT